>NC_135831.1:1750468-1760468 GCF_964213995.1 Mustelus asterias
CACTGACCCTCTGACAGTGTGGCACTCACTCAGTACTGACCCTCTGACAGTGTGGCACTCACTCAGTACTGACCCTCTGACAGTGCGGCACTCCCTCAGCACTGACCCTCTGACAGTGCGGCACTCCCTCAGTACTGACCCTCTGACAGTGCGGCACTCCCTCAGTACTGACCCTCTGACAGTGCGGCACTCCCTCAGTACTGACCCTCTGACAGTGCGGCACTCCCCCAGCACTCACTCTCTGACAGTGCGGCACTCCCTCAGCACTGACCCTCTGACAGTGCGGCACTCCCTCAGTACTGACCGTCTGACAGTGCGGCACTCCCTCAGTAATGACCCTCTGAGAGTGCGGCACTCCCTCAGTACTGACCGTCTGACAGTGCGGCACTCCCTCAGTACTGACCCTCTGACAGTGCGGCGCTCCCTCAGCACTCACTCTCTGACAGTGCGGCACTCCCTCAGCACTGACCCTCTGACAGTGCGGCACTCCCTCAGCACTGACCCTCTGACAGTGCAGCACTCCCTCAGCACTGACCTTCTGACAGTGCAGCACTCCCTCAGCACTGACTCTCTGACAGTGCGGCACTCCCTCGGCACTGATCCTCTGACAGTGCGGCACTCCCTCAGCACTGACCCTCTGACAGTGCGGCACTCCCTCAGCACTGACCCTCTGACAGTGCGGCACTCCCTCGGCACTGACCCTCTGACAGTGCGGCACTCCCTCAGCACTGACCCTCTGACAGTGCGGCACTCCCTCAGCACTGACCCTCTGACAGTGTGGCGCTCCCTCAGCACTGACCCTCTGACAGTGCGGCACTCCCTCAGCACTGACCCTCTGACAGTGTGGCGCTCCCTCAGCACTGACCCTCTGACAGTGCGGCACTCCCTCAGCACTGACCCTCTGACAGTGCGGCACTCCCTCAGCACTGACCCTCTGACAGTGCGGCGCTCCCTCAGTACTGACCCTCTGGCAGTGCGGCACTCCCTCAGCACTGACCCTCTGACAGTGCGGCGCTCCCTCAGCACTGACCCTCTGACAGTGCGGCACTGCCTCAGTACTGACCCTCTGACAGTGCAGCACTCCCTCAGTACTGACCCTCTGACAGTGCGGCACTCCCTCAGCACTGACCTTCTGACAGTGCAGCACTCCCTCAGCACTGACCCTCTGACAGTGCAGCGCTCCCTCAGCACTGACCCTCTGACAGTGCGGCACTCCCTCAGCACTGACCCTCTGACAGTGCGGCGCTCCCTCAGCACTGACCCTCTGACAGTGCGGCTCTCCCTCAGTACTGACCCTCTGACAGTGCGGCACTCCCTCAGCACTGACCCTCTGACAGTGCGGCGCTCCCTCAGCACTGACCCTCTGACAGTGCGGCTCTCCCTCAGTACTGACCCTCTGACAGTGCGGCACTCCCTCAGTACTGACCCTCTGATAGTGCGGCACTCCCTCAGCACTGACTCTCTGACAGTGCGGCACTCCCTCAGCACTGACCCTCTGACAGTGCGGCACTCCCTCAGCACTGACCCTCTGACAGTGCGGCACTCCATCAGCACTGACCCTCTGACAGTGTGGCGCTCCCTCATCACTGACCCTCTGACAGTGCGGCACTCCCTCAGCACTGACCCGCTGACAGTGTGGCGCTCCCTCAGCACTGACCCTCTGACAGTGCGGCACTCCCTCAGCACTGACCCTCTGACAGTGCGGCACTCCCTCAGCACTCACTCTCTGACAGTGCGGCACTCCCTCAGCACTGACCCTCTAACAGTGCGGCACTCCCTCAGCACTGACCCTCTGACAGTGCGGCACTCCCTCAGCACTGACCCTCTGACAGTGCAGCACTCCCTCAGGACTGACCCTCTGACAGTGCAGCACTCCCTCAGTACTGACCCTCTGACAGTGCGGCACTCCCTCAGCACTGACCCTCTGACAGTGCGGCACTCCCTCAGCACTGACCCTCTGACAGTGCGGCCCTCCCTCAGCACTGACCCTCTGACGGTGCAGCACTCCCTCAGCACTGACCCTCTGACAGTGCAGCACTCCCTCAGTACTGACCCTCTGACAGTGCGGCACTCCCTCAGCACTGACCCTCTGACAGTGCGGCACTCCCTCAGCACTGACCCTCTGACAGTGCGGCCCTCCCTCAGCACTGACCCTCTGACAGTGAGGCACTCCCTCAGCACTGACCCTCTGACAGTGCCGCGCTCCCTCAGCACTGATTTCTGACAGTGCAGCACTCCCTCAGCACTGACCCTCTGACAGTGCGGCGCTCCCTCAGCACTGACCCTCTGACAGTGCAGCGCTCCCTCAGCACTGACCCTCTGACAGTGCAGCGCTCCCTCAGCACTGACTCTCTGACAGTGCGGCACTCCCTCAGCACTGACCCTCTGACAGTGCGGCGCTCCCTCAGCACTGACCCTCTGACAGTGCGGCTCTCCCTCAGTACTGACCCTCTGACAGTGCGGCACTCCCTCAGTACTGACCCTCTGATAGTGCGGCACTCCCTCAGCACTGACTCTCTGACAGTGCGGCACTCCCTCAGCACTGACCCGCTGACAGTGTGGCGCTCCCTCAGCACTGACCCTCTGACAGTGCGGCACTCCCTCAGCACTCACTCTCTGACAGTGCGGCACTCCCTCAGCACTGACCCTCTAACAGTGCGGCACTCCCTCAGCACTGACCCTCTGACAGTGCGGCACTCCCTCAGCACTGACCCTCTGACAGTGCAGCACTCCCTCAGGACTGACCCTCTGACAGTGCAGCACTCCCTCAGTACTGACCCTCTGACAGTGCGGCACTCCCTCAGCACTGACCCTCTGACAGTGCGGCACTCCCTCAGCACTGACCCTCTGACAGTGCGGCCCTCCCTCAGCACTGACCCTCTGACGGTGCAGCACTCCCTCAGCACTGACCCTCTGACAGTGCAGCACTCCCTCAGTACTGACCCTCTGACAGTGCGGCACTCCCTCAGCACTGACCCTCTGACAGTGCGGCACTCCCTCAGCACTGACCCTCTGACAGTGCGGCCCTCCCTCAGCACTGACCCTCTGACAGTGAGGCACTCCCTCAGCACTGACCCTCTGACAGTGCCGCGCTCCCTCAGCACTGATTTCTGACAGTGCAGCACTCCCTCAGCACTGACCCTCTGACAGTGCGGCGCTCCCTCAGCACTGACCCTCTGACAGTGCAGCGCTCCCTCAGCACTGACCCTCTGACAGTGCGGCGCTCCCTCAGCACTGACTCTCTGACAGTGCGGCACTCCCTCAGCACTGACCCTCTGATAGTGCGGCACTCCCTCAGCACTGACTCTCTGACAGTGCGGCACTCCCTCAGCACTGACCCTCTGAGAGTGCGGCACTCCCTCAGCACTGACCCTCTGACAGTGCGGCACTCCATCAGCACTGACCCTCTGACAGTGCGGCACTCCCTCAGCACTGACCCTCTGACAGTGCGGCACTCCCTCAGCACTGACCCTCTGACAGTGTGGCGCTCCCTCAGCACTGACCCTCTGACAGTGCGGCACTCCCTCAGCATTGACCCTCTGTCAGTGCGGCACTCCCTCAGCACTCACTCTCTGACAGTGCGGCACTCCCTCAGCACTGACCCTCTAACAGTGCGGCACTCCCTCAGCACTGACCCTCTGACAGTGCGGCACTCCCTCAGCACTGACCCTCTGACGGTGCAGCACTCCCTCAGCACTGACCCTCTGACAGTGCAGCACTCCCTCAGTACTGACCCTCTGACAGTGCGGCACTCCCTCAGCACTGACCCTCTGACAGTGCGGCACTCCCTCAGCACTGACCCTCTGACAGTGAGGCACTCCCTCAGCACTGACCCTCTGACAGTGCCGCGCTCCCTCAGCACTGATTTCTGACAGTGCAGCACTCCCTCAGCACTGACCCTCTGACAGTGCGGCGCTCCCTCAGCACTGACCCTCTGACAGTGCAGCGCTCCCTCAGCACTGACCCTCTGACAGTGCGGCGCTCCCTCAGCACTGACCCTCTGACAGTGCGGCACCCCCTCAGCACTGACTCTCTGACAGTGCGGCACTCCCTCAGCACTGACCCTCTGACAGTGCGGCGCTCCCTCAGCACTGACCCTCTGACAGTGCGGCTCTCCCTCAGTACTGACCCTCTGACAGTGCGGCACTCCCTCAGTACTGACCCTCTGATAGTGCGGCACTCCCTCAGCACTGACTCTCTGACAGTGCGGCTCTCCCTCAGTACTGACCCTCTGACAGTGCGGCACTCCCTCAGTACTGACCCTCTGATAGTGCGGCACTCCCTCAGTACTGACCCTCTGATAGTGCGGCACTCCCTCAGCACTGACCCTCTGAGAGTGCGGCACTCCCTCAGCACTGACCCTCTGACAGTGCGGCACTCCATCAGCACTGACCCTCTGACAGTGTGGCGCTCCCTCAGCACTGACCCTCTGACAGTGCGGCACTCCCTCAGCACTGACCCTCTGACAGTGTGGCGCTCCCTCAGCACTGACCCTCTGACAGTGCGGCACTCCCTCAGCACTGACCCTCTGTCAGTGCGGCACTCCCTCAGCACTCACTCTCTGACAGTGCGGCACTCCCTCAGCACTGACCCTCTAACAGTGCGGCACTCCCTCAGCACTGACCCTCTGACAGTGCGGCACTCCCTCAGCACTGACCCTCTGACAGTGCAGCACTCCCTCAGTACTGACCCTCTGACAGTGCAGCACTCCCTCAGTACTGACCCTCTGACAGTGCAGCACTCCCTCAGCACTGACTCTCTGACAGTGCGGCACTCCCTCGGCACTGACCCTCTGACAGTGCGGCACTCCCTCAGCACTGACCTTCTGACAGTGCGGCACTCCCTCAGCACTGACCCTCTGACAGTGCGGCACTCCCTCAGCCCTGACCCTCTGACAGTGCAGCACTCCCTCAGTACTGACCCTCTGACAGTGCGGCACTCCCTCAGCACTGACCCTCTGACAGTGCAGCACTCCCTCAGTACTGACCCTCTGACAGTGCGGCACTCCCTCAGCACTGACCCTCTGACAGTGCGGCACTCCCTCAGCACTGACCCTCTGACAGTGCGGCACTCCCTCAGTACTGACCCTCTGACAGTGCGGCACTCCCTCAGCACTGACCCTCTGACAGTGCGGCACTCCCTCAGTACTGACCCTCTGACAGTGCGGCACTCCCTCAGCACTGACCCTCTGACAGTGCGGCACTCCCTCAGCGCTGACCCTCTGACAGTGCGGCACTCCCTCAGCACTGACCCTCTGACAGTGCGGCGCTCCCTCAGCACTGACTCTCTGACAGTGCGGCACTCCCTCAGCACCGACCCTCTGACAGTGCGGCACTCCCTCAGCACTGACCCTCTGACAGTGCGGCACTCCCTCAGTCCTGACCCTCTGATAGTGCGGCACTCCCTCAGCACTGACCCTCTGACAGTGCGGCACTCCCTCAGCACTGACCCTCTGACAGTGCGGCTCTCCCTCAGCACTGACCCTCTGACAGTGCAGCACTCCCTCAGTACTGACCCTCTGACAGTGCAGCACTCCCTCAGTACTGACCCTCTGACAGTGTGGCACTCCCTCAGCACTGACTCTCTGTCAGTGCGGCACTCCCTCAGCACTGACCCTCTGACAGTGCGGCACTCCCTCAGCACTGACCCTCTGACAGTGCGGCACTCCCTCAGCACTGACCCTCTGACAGTGCGGCACTCCCTCAGCACTGACCCTCTGACAGTGCGGCACTCCCTCAGCACTGACCCTCTGACAGTGCGGCGCTCCCTCAGCACTGACCCTCTGACAGTGCGGCACCCCCTCAGCACTGACCCTCTGACAGTGCGGCACTCCCTCAGCACTGACCCTCTGACAGTGCGGCTCTCCCTCAGCACTGACCCTCTGACAGTGCGGCACTCCCTCAGTACTGACCCTCTGACAGTGCAGCACTCCCTCAGTACTGACCCTCTGACAGTGCGGCACTCCCTCAGCACTGACCCTCTGACAGTGCGGCCCTCCCTCAGCACTGACCCTCTGACAGTGCAGCGCTCCCTCAGCACGGACCCTCTGACAGTGCGGCTCTCCCTCAGCACTGACCCTCTGACAGTGCAGCACTCCCTCAGTACTGACCCTCTGACAGTGCAGCACTCCCTCAGTACTGACCCTCTGACAGTGCGGCACTCCCTCAGCACTGACCCTCTGACAGTGCGGCCCTCCCTCAGCACTGACCCTCTGACAGTGCAGCGCTCCCTCAGCACGGACCCTCTGACAGTGCGGCACTCCCTCAGCACTGACCCTCTGACAGTGCGGCACTCCCTCAGCACTGACCCTCTGACAGTGCGGCACTCCCTCAGCACTGACCCTCTGACAGTGCAGCGCTCCCTCAGCACGGACCCTCTGACAGTGCGGCACTCCCTCAGCACTGACCCTCTGACAGTGCGGCACTCCCTGAGCACTGACCCTCTGACAGTGCGGCACTCCCTCAGCACTGACCCTCTGACAGTGCAGCGCTCCCTCAGCACTGACCCTCTGACAGTGCGGCACTCCCTCAGCACTGACCCTCTGACAGTGCGGCACTTCCTCAGCACTGACCCTCTCACAGTGCGGCACTCCCTCAGCACTGACCCTCTGACAGTGCAGCGCTCCCTCAGCACTGACCCTCTGACAGTGCGGCACTCCCTCAGCACTGACCCTCTGACAGTGCGGCACTTCCTCAGCACTGACCCTCTGACAGTGCGGCACTCCCTCAGCACTGACCCTCTGACAGTGCGGCACTCCCTCAGCACTGACCCTCTGACAGTGCGGCACTTCCTCAGCACTGACCCTCTGACAGTGCGGCACTCCCTCAGCACTGACCCTCTGACAGTGCGGCACTCCCTCAGCACTGACCCTCTGACAGTGCGGCACTCTCTCAGTACTGACCCTCTGACAGTGCGGCACTCCCTCAGCACTGACCCTCTGACAGTGCGGCACTTCCTCAGCACTGACCCTCTGACAGCGCGGCACTCCCTCAGCACTGACCCTCTGACAGTGCGGCACTCCCTCAGCACTGACCCTCTGACAGTGCGGCACTCCCTCAGCACTGACCCTCTGACAGTGCGGCGCTCCCTCAGCACTGACCCTCTGACAGTGCGGCACTCCCTCAGTGTGGGTCTAGATTGTTGTTGGGGGGGTGGGGGTTCAGGTCAGCCTGTTCGAGCAGCAGCTTGGGTACGGGGTTGAGTTTGGGGCTGCGATGTTACTCTGTGCTGCTGGGATTCTCGGGAAGTTGATCGGGAAGCTGTCGGCAGCCGGAGCACAGGAAGAGTCCAGAATGTGTCTGACTTCCCGGCACTGTGAGCCCTGCTTCTCGCTGGGAATCCATCAATAAGCCATTAACACACAGTGACGCTTCCAGTCTGTGATTCCAGTCATTATTGAAGGGTGAAGGGGACGCACTAATGCATCGCACTGAATCACTAAAGCTGCCTCTCAGGCACATCTCTCTCTCTCTCTCCCTCCCCGCATTCTCTGCCACATCCAGGACAGACAATTCCGTAAGCAGCAGCCCCCCCACACCCCCCACTCCCCCCCTCCCCACTCGAGTGGGACCTCCCTTCGAGGTATCAGCCCGCGCGGCTATTCGACTGCAGTTGTCACCACCAGCCCGCCCGTCCTTCGCCAGCCAGAGAAACAAGCAGCCAGACGCCATTCCCTCCACACCTCCCTGTCCCCCAGAGCGGCCAGACTCGGTCGCTACTCATACCCCCCCCCACCACCCCCCCACCCCACCGCCCCCCACACCCACCTCCCCCGCCACCCCACCCTCTGGGTTCCGGGGGTGTGAGTCACTATCCGTGCCATCTGCAGCACATCACACTGTCTCTCCCCGCAGTTATAACCTCAGAGCAGACCTTCCATTTCAGCACACACGCATGCATACACAACACGCACGCACAGCACACACACATGCATACACAACACGCATGCACACACACAACACACACGCACGCACAGCACACACGCATGCATACACAACACGCATGCACACACAACACGCACGCACAGCACACACACATGCATACACAACACGCATGCACACACACAACACACACACACAACACACACGCACGCACAGCACACACGCATGCATACACAACACACGCACGCACAGCACACACACATGCATACACAACACGCATGCACACACACAACACACACACACAACACACACGCACACACAGCACACACACATGCATACACAACACGCATGCACACACAACACGCACGCACAGCACACACACATGCATACACAACACGCATGCACACACAACACACATGCACAGCACACACACATGCATACACAACACGCATGCACACACAACAGACACGCACGCACAGCACACACACATGCATACACAACACGCATGCATACACAACACGCATGCACGCACAGCACACACACATGTATACACAACACATCCGTGGGCACACACACAACATGCATGCACACACACAACACACGCACACACACAACACGCGTGCACGCACTCAACACACATACACGCAACACACACATGTGCACATGCAACGCACACAACACACGCGGCCACACACCACATGCACAACACGCGTGCACACACAACACACATGCGCGCACACATACACACATAGCTTGCACGCACATGCAACACACACGTGCACACACACACACAACATGCATGCATGCGCACAACACACATGCACGCACATGCACACACAACACACGCACGCACACATACATATGCACACACACACACATACAACACATGCGTGCACACACACTGCGCACAACGCACACACACACACATACACACAAACACGGGTGGACACATACACACGCAAACACACAACACACATACGCGCGCACACACATAACAGGGGTGCAGAGGGGGTTAAAGCTGATCTGCAGAGGAGTGGAAGCTGTACCAGGTTACAAACAGGAGACACCGACATCTTAAAACAAGAATCATCCCCGACAGATTCTGTAAACGGCAGGAAGAGAAAGAAAGCAACCTCACCTTGTGCAAGTGGGCTGCGTGTTCCCCCGTGCTGCTGTCCTGTGTGTGAGTGTGACGGGAGCTTCAGTTTATTAATTTCTGTAGTTGCTGGCTGCTCCTTGGTTCAAAGCGACCCAGGGAACCGAGGTGACGGAGTGGAGCCTGTGGGAGAATGGGAGGCAGCGAGAGAGAGAGAGAGAGACACACACAGTTAGTTCAGCGGTTAAGGATTGTTGCTACGTTATCACTAAGCTCTGCGCAGGGCTTGGAATAAACAGCAAAACGCTGGCCACTCGGCACTCTTGTTTACGTTTTGGGGGTGCCGTGGGAGGGGGAGGGGCTTTAGGAAAACCTACGGTGAGCCCCTCCCCCCCCCCTCCCCCCCTGGACTCCATCGCCTTCCCGCTGCCCGCCTTTGCATTGCCAAGTAGCGCCAACCACCCGACCCCCCCAATCACCACCCCTTCACACCTCGATCCTTACCCACAGGCTCACGCGCGGCAGAGGGGAGAGTGGGTGGGGAGGGCGGGGAATGGAGGAGGAATAACCCCCCTGCTGGGGCAAGTGGAGGAATAACCCCCCTGCTGGGGCAAGTGGAGGAATAACCCCCTGCTGGGGCAAGTGGAGGAATAACCCCCCTGCTGGGGCAAGTGGAGGAATAAACAACCTGCTGGGGTAAATGGAGGAATAACCCCCTGCTGGGGCAAGTGGAGGAATAACCCCCTGCTGGGGCAAGTGGAAGAATAACGCCCTGATGGGGTAAGTGGAGGAATAACCCCCTGCTGGGGTAAGTGGAGGAATAACCCGCTGCTGGGGTAAGTGGAGGAATAAACACCCTGCTGGGGTAAGTGGAGGAATAACCAACCCCCTGCTGGGGTAAGTGGAGGAATAACCCCCTGCTGGGGCAAGTGGAAGAATAACCCCCTGATGGGGTAAGTGGAGGAATAACCCCCTGCTGGGGTAAGTGGAGGAATAACCCCCTGCTGGGGTAAGTGGAGGAATA
>NC_135831.1:1772968-1797968 GCF_964213995.1 Mustelus asterias
GGGTGTGGGAGCGGGGGGTGGGGGGGTGGGGGAGCGGGGGGGGTGGTGGGGTTGGGGGAACGGGGGTGGGGGGGGTGGGAGAGTGGGGGGTGGGGGAGCGGGGGATGGGGGGGTGGGAGAGCGGAGGTTGAGGGGGGAAGGGTCATGGCAGAGATTTTTTTTTTAACACACCCAGACACCCAAAAAGCCCTGGGCCTCTTCCACGCCCCCCACCCTCCCCCCCCCACCCCCCCCACCGCCCCCACCTCCCCCACCCCCCCGCACCCCCCGCCACCGCCCCCACCTCCCCCGCACCCCCCGCCCCCAGCCCCCAGCCCAGGCGTGCAATCCCACCCTCCCATCGGGGTCCCCGCACTCTGGGTTTCCCGCCCCGGGGGAGGGCGTGGGGAGACTTGCGGAGAAAGGAGATGGAGGGGTTGGTCGGTGGGGGTTGGTTGGGGTGAGGGGAGGGGGGTCACCATTTAAATCCTTGCGCGTTTCCCCAAACGTCTACCGCCTCGCTCAGAATCCAAGGCCTTGACCAAAGCCCTAACTCGGCCCGACCAACACCGCGGCGGCGTCGATTCGAAGCGGGTGCCGGAATCTGGAACAACAGCAGAGAAATGCTGGAAAATCCCAGCGGGTCTGACAGCGTCTGTGTGGGGAGAGGGAACGGAGTCACGGTTTTGCAGCTGGAATTGTACCGTCTTGGACCGGCCGCAGGCCCGAGGCTCCCGGATCAGCGTTCTCCTTTAGCCTCGAGCAGGGACTCACGAGCCGCAGGTACGAAAGGCGGTTAAAATACCGGCAGTCAGGCCTGGATGACCCGTCGAAGGGTCTCCAGGACTGGAAACGTTGGCTCTGTTCTCCCGCCACTGAGACCCGCTGAGATTTTCCAACATTTTCTGCTCTTACTATGTTAATTCCATTGGCGGGTAACTCAGCTCCTGACTCGCCACCCCCCCAACGCCCCCCCCACCCCCGACCCCCCGCCCCCCCCCGCCTCCTCCCACCCCCGCCTCCCCCACACCCCCGCCTCCCAAGCACAGGTTAAAGAGTATTGTCTCCAGACAGTCTCCTTGCGGGCTGTTCTGTCTGGAGACAATACACATCTCTTTAACCTGTGCTTAATGCTCCCTCCACCCACATTGTCTGTACCTTTAAGACCTGGCTGGCTGTAGAGATTTGCATTCTAATTAGTATTCTGTAACTTGATTTCTGTGTCTGTGCCCTGTTTGTGAGCACATTTCCACTCCATCTGACGAAGGAGCAGTGCTCCGAAAGCTTATGGTATTTGCTACCAAATAAACCTGTTGGACTTTAACCTGGTGTTGTGAGACTTCTTGCTGTGTCCACCATCCACAAGTCAGGAGTGTGATGGAACACTCCCCACTCGCCTGGATGGAGCGGCTCCAACAACACTCAAGAAGCTCGACACCATCCAGGACAAAGCAGCCCCGCTTGATTGTCCCCCCATCCACAAACACTCACTCCCTCCACCACCGACGCTCAGTAGCAGCGTGTGTCCCATCTACAAGATGCACCGCAGCGACTCACCAAGGCTCCTTAGGCAGCACCTTCCAAACCCACGACCACTTCCATCTAGAAGGACAAGGGCAGCAGATACCTGGGAACACCCCCACCTGGAGGTTCCCTCTCCGAGTCACTCACCATCCTGACTGGGAAATATATCGGCCGTTCCTTCACTGTCACTGGGTCAAAATCCTGGAATTCCCTCCCTAACGGCATTGTGGGTCAACCCACAGCACGTGGACTGCAGCGATTCAAGGCGGCGGCTCATCACCACCTTCTCAAGGGGCAACTAGGGATGGGCAATAAACGCTGGACCCGGCCAGCGACATTTGCATCTCAAGAATGAATTAAAAAGAGTGCCGGGGGGCAGATACTGTTTGAGAATTCACCTCATTAACTGGGCAGCGTCACAGGGTGTTCACACTCACACTCACACTCACTCACACTCACTCACTCACACACACTCACACACGCTCACACACTCACACACACACACACTCACACACTCACACACTCACACACACACACTCACACACACTCACACACACACACACTCACTCACACACACTCACACACACTCACACACACTCAGACACACTCACACACACTCACACTCACACACACACTCACACTGACACACACTCACACTCTCACACTCACACACTTACACACACACACACTCTCACACTCACACTGACACACACTCACTCACACACACACTCACACACACACTCACACACACTCACACTCACACACTCACACACACTCACACTCACTCACACACTCACACTCACTCACTCACACTCACACACACTCACACACACTCACTCTCACACACACACTCACACTCACTCACCCGCTCACTCACTCACATGCACACTCACTCATTCACACTCACTCACACACTGACACTCGCACACACACATATTGACACACTCAAACATACAATAGCACACATTGACACATCAAACACAGACTTGTGCTCCAGAACTTGCCGCTCCCTTAGCCAAGGTCTTCCAGTACAGTTACAACACTGGCATCTACTCGACAAGGTGGAGAATTGCCCAGGTATGTCCTGTACACAAGCAACAGGAGAAACCTAACCTGGCCAAGTACCACCCAATCAGTCTCCTCTCGATCTTCAGTAAAGTGATGGAAGGGGTCATTGACAGCGCTATCAAGCAGCACCTGCTCAGCAATAACCTGCCCAGTGACGCCCAGTTTGGGTTTCGCCCGGGTCACTCAGCTCCTGACCTCATTACAGCCTTGGTTCAAACATGGACAAAAGAGCTGAACTCCAGAGGTGAGGTGAGAGTGACAGCCCCTGGCATCAAGGCAGCGTTCGACCGAGTGTGGCATCAAGGAGCCCGAGCGAAACTGGAGTCAATGGGAATCAGGGGGCAAACTCTCCGCTGGTTGGAGTCAGACCTGGTACATCGGGAGATGGTTCTAGAGGGTCAGTCATCTCAGCTCCAGGACATCTCTGCAGGAGTCCCTCAGGGTGAGTGTCCGAGGCCCCAACAATCCTCAGCTGCTTCATCAATGACCTTCCCTCCATCATGAGGTCACAGATGGTGCTGTTCACTGGTGATTGCACAATGTTCAGCATCATTCGCGGCTCCTCAGATACTGAAGCAGTCCCGTGTCCAAATACAGCGAGACCGGGACCATATCCAGGCTTGGGCTGACAAATGGCAAATAACATTCACACCACGCGAGTGAGAATCCCGCATTCTCCCCACTCCCCGTGGGAGCGAGTCCCACATTCTCCCCACTCCCCGTGGGAGTGAGTCCCACATTCTCCCCACTCCCCGTGGGAGCGAGTCCCACATTCTCCCCACTCCCCATGGGAGCAAGTCCCACATTCTCCCCAATCCCCGTGGGAGCGAGTCCCACATTCTCCCCACTCCCCGTGGGAGCGAGTCCCACATTCTCCCCACTCCCCGTGGGAGTGAGTCCCACATTCTCCCCACTCTCCGTGGGAGCGAGTCCCACATTCTCCCCAATCCCCGTGGGAGCGAGTCCCACATTCTCCCCACTCCCTGTGGGAGCGAATCCCACATTCTCCCCCACTCCCCGTGGGAGCGAGTCCCACATTCTCCCCACTCCCCCGTGGGAGAGAGTCCCACATTCTCCCCCACTCCCCGTGGGAGCGAGTCCCACATTCTCCCCACTCCCCATGGGAGCGAGTCCCACATTCTCCCCACTCCCCATGGGAGCGAGTCCCACATTCTCCCCCACTCCCCGTGGGAGCGAGTCCCACATTCTCCCCGCTCTCTGTGGGAGTGAGTCCCACATTCTCCCCTCTTCCAGTGGGAGCGAGTCCCACATTCTCCCCACTCCCCGTGGGAGCGAGTCCCACATTCTCCCCACTCCCTGTGGGAGTGAGTCCCACATTCTCCCCTCTTCCAGTGGGAGTGAGTCCCACATTCTCCCCTCTTCCAGTGGGAGTGAGTCTCACATTCTCCCCACTCCCCGTGGGAGCGAGTCCCACATTCTCCCCACTCCCCGTGGGAGCGAGTCCCACATTCTCCCCACTCCCCGTGGGAGCGAGTCCCACATTCTCCCCACTCCCCATGGGAGTGAGTCCCACATTCTCCCCGCTCTCTGGGTAAAGATATCTCTCCTGAATCCCCCAGTGGGTTTCTCACTCTCACACCACTGGGATATTTTTGTGATTTTGCCGGTCGTTAAACGGGCCTGAGGATTGGCCACCCTGCGTCCTCAGCAAGCTGTGGTCATGGCGTGACGCATCCTCTTTGTGGGACAGCCCAGAGGCGCAGTCACGGCCAATGCCTGCTCAGTGAGGCAGAATCCAATCCCTTGTTTACTGGCAGGCAACCTCATGACCTCCTTGTGCCTGTGTGATGTTTTTAAAACACGCTTATTGTTCACCGGGGAGTCCCACCAGCTCCCTCCCGCTTCTCTCCTGCTCCCATCCTCCGCTTAAATTCATTCAAGGTCTTTGCGAGGAAATGTAGACAGGAGGGTCTTTCCCAGGACGCCCCCAGGACGTCAACTCCTCAGAGGCCAGGGTCCCTCTCTCCAGATTCACTTCATTTAGAAACTTTTCCCCACTCCTCAGGCTGGGAACACATGAAGCAAGTGTGGAATACAAGGAAAGTAGAAAGAAACTTAAGCAAGGAGTAAGAAGGGCTAAAAGGGGTCATGAAAAGTCCTTGGCCAGCAGGATTAAGGAAAATCCCAAAGCTTTTTAGACATATATAAAGAGCAAGAGGGCAGCCAGGGAGAGGATTGGCCCCACTCAAGGACAAGGGGAGGGAATCTATGTGTGGAGCCAGAGGAAATGGGCGAGGTATTAAATGAGTACTTTGCGTCAGTATTCACCAAAGAGAGGGACTTGGTGGATGATGAGTCTGGGAAAGGGTGTGTAGATAGTTTGAGTCATGTTGAGATCAAAAAGGAGGAGGTATTGGGGTTCTTGAGAAACATTAAGGTAAACAAGTCCCCAGGGCCTGATGGGATATACCCCAGAATACTGAGAGAGGCAAGGGAGGAAATTGCTGGGGCCTTGAGAGAAATCTTTGTAACCTTACTGGTCATTATTCTGTAAATTGAGTTTGTGTCTTTATATGCCCTGTTTGTGAGCAGAATTCCCATTCACCTGACGAAGGGGCAGCGCTCCGAAAGCTAGTGGCGTTTGCTACCAAATAAACCTGTTGGACTTTAACCTGGTGTTTGTGAGACTTCTTACTGTGTTTACCCCAGTCCAACGCCGGCATCTCCACATCATGACAGGGGAGGTCCCAGAGGATTGGAGAATAGCCAATATTGTTCCTTTGTTTAAGAAGGGTAGCAAGAATAATCCAGGTAATTACAGGCCGGTGAGCCTTACGTCAGCGGTAGGGAAATTATTGGAGAGGATTCGTCGAGACAGGATTTACTCCCACTTGGAAATAAGTGGACGTATTAGTGAGAGGCAACATGGTTTTGTGAAGGGGAGGTCATGTCTCACTAATTTGATCGAGTTTTTCGAGGAAGTGATGAAGATGATTGATGAGGGTAGGGCAGTGGATGTTGTCTACATGGAGTTCAGTAAGGCCTTTGACAAGGCCCCTCATGGCAGACTGGTGCAGAAAGTGAAGTCGCATGGGATCAGAGGTGAGCTGGCAAGGTGGATACAAAACTGGCTCGGTCAAAGAAGACAGAGGGTAGCAGTGGAAGGGTGCGTTTCTGAATGGAGGGCTGTGACAAGTGGCGTTCCTCAGGGATCAGTGCTGGGACCTTTGCTGTTTGTAATATATATAAATGATTTGGAGGAAAATGTAACTGGATTGATTAGTAAGTTTGCAGACGACACAAAGGCTGGTGGATTTGCGGATAGCGATGAGGACCATCAGAGGATACAGCAGGATATAGATCAGTTGGAGATTTGGGCGGAGAGATGGCAGATGGAATTTAATCCGGACAAATGTGAGGTAATGCATTTTGGAAAGTCTAATACAGATAGGAAATATACAGTAAATGGCAGAACCCTTAAGAGTATTGATAGGCAGAGGGATCTGGGTGTACAGGTACACAGGTCACTGAAAGTGGCAATGCAGGTGGAGAAGGTAGTCAAGAAGGCATACGGCATGCTTGCCTTCATCAGCCAGGGCATTGAGTTTAAAAATTGGCAAGTCATGTTGCAGCTTTATAGAACCTTAGTTAGACCGCACTTGGAATATAGTGTTCAATTCTGGTCGCCACACTACCAGAAGGATGTGGAGGCTTTGGAGAGGGTACAGAAAAGATTTACCAGGATGTTGTCTGATATGGAGGGCATTAGCTATGAGGAGAGGTTGGAGAAACTTGGTTTGTTCTCACTGGAACGACGGAGGTTGAGGGGCGACCTGATAGAAGTCTACAAGATTATGAGAGGCATGGACAGAGTGGATAGTCAGAAGCTTTTTCCCAGGGTGGAAGAGTCAATTACTAGGGGGCACAGGTTTAAGGTGCGAGGGGCAAGGTTTCAAGGATATGTACGAGGCAGATTTTTTACACAGAGGGTGGTGGGTGCCTGGAACTCGCTGCCGGGGGAGGGAGTGGAAGCGGATACGATAGTGAGTTTTAAGGGGCGTCTTGACAAATACATGAATAGGATGGGAAAGGAGGGATATGGTCCCCGGAAGGGTAGGGGGTTTTAGTTAAGTCGAGCAACATGATTGGTGCAGGCTTGGAGGGCCGAAGGGCCTGTTCCTGTGCTGTAATTTTCTTTGTTCTTTGATCTAAGAGTACTTCAGGTAGGCAGTCGGAATCCGGAGTGTCGGTTGCCCTGACACTCCTCCATATATACACGAGCAAGACTCTACTTGGGCAGACAATCATTCCCTCAATCAGGGAGCTCACACTCCAAGAGGCCTACATCATGGGCCTCGTTGAGGTCATTACATACACATCATCAGGACAACACATGGCACAGTGGTAAGCACTGCTGCCTCACAGCGCCAGGGAGCCAGGTTCGAACCCAGCCTCAGGTGACTGTCTGTGTGGAGTTTGCACATTCTCCCCGTGTCTGCATGGGTTTCCTCCAGATGCTCCAGTTCCTTCCCACGGTCCAAAGGTGTGCAGGTTAGGTGGATTGGCCATGCTAAATTGCCCCTCAGTCTCCAAGGATGTGCAGGTTAGGTGGATTTGCCATGCTAAATTGCCCCTTAGTGTCTAAAGATGTGCAGGTTAGGTGGATTGGCCATGCTAAATTGCCCCTTAGTGTCTAAAGATGTGCAGGTTAGGTGGATTGGCCATGCTAAATTGCCCCTTAGTGTCCAAAGATGTGCAGGTTAGGTGGATTGGCCATGCTAAATTACCCCTTAGTGTCCAAAGATGTGTAGGTTATGTGGATTGGCCGTGCTAAATTGCCATCTAGTGTCCAAAGATGTGTACTTTAGGGAGATTGGCTATGCTAAATTGCCCCTTAGTGTCCAAAGATGTGTAGGTTAGGGGGATTGGCCGTGCTAAATTGTCCCTTAGTGTCCAAAGATGTGCAGGTTAGGTGGATTGGCCATGCTAAATTGCCCCTTAGTCTCCAAGGATGTGCAGGTTAGGTGGATTGGCCATGCCAAATTGCCCCTTAGTGTCCAAAGATGTGCAGTTTAGGTGGATTGGCCATGCTAAATTACCCCTTAGTGTCCAAAGATGTGTAGGTTATGTGGATTGGCCGTGCTAAATTGCCATCTAGTGTCCAAAGATGTGTACTTTAGGGAGATTGGCTATGCTAAACTGCCCCTTAGTGTCCAAAGATGTGTAGGTTAGGGGGATTGGCCATGCTAAATTGTCCCTTAGTGTCCAAAGATGTGCAGGTTAGGTGGATTGGCCATGCTAAATTGCCCCTTAGTGTCCAAAGATGTGCAGGTTAGGTGGATTGGCCATGCTAAATTGCCCCTTAGTGTCCAAAGATGTGCGGGTTAGGTGGATTGGCCATGTTAAATTGCCCCTTAATGTCCAAAGATGTGCAGGTTAGGTGGATTGGCCATGCTAAATTGCCCCTTAGTGTCCAAAGATGTGCGGGTTAGGTGGATTGGCCATGCTAAATTGCCCCTTAGTGTCCAAAGATGTGCAGGTTAGGTGGACTGGCCATGCTAAATTGCCCCTTAATGTCCAAAGATGTGCAGGTTAGGGGGATTGGCCATGCTAAATTGCCCCTTAATGTCCAAAGATGTGTAGGTTAGGTGGATTGGCCATGCTAAATTGCCCCTTAATGTCCAAAGGTGTGCAGGTTAGGTGGATTGGCCATGCTAAATTGCCCCTTAGTGTCCAAAGATGTGCGGGTTAGGTGGATTGGCCATGCTAAATTGCCCCTTAATGTCCAAAGATGTGCAGGTTAGGTGGATTGGCCATGCTAAATTGCCCCTTAATGTCCAAAGATGTGGAGGTTAGGGGGATTGGCCGTGCTAAATTGCCCCTTAGTGTCCAAAGATGTGTAGGTTAGGTGGATTGGCCATGCTAAATTGCCCCTTAATGTCCAAAGATGTGGAGGTTAGGGGGATTGGCCATGCTAAATTGTCCCTTAATGTCCAAAGATGTGCAGGTTAGGGGGATTGGCCATGTTAAATTGCCCCTTAATGTCCAAAGATGTGCGGGTTAGGTGGATTGGCCATGCTAAATTGCCCCTTAGTGTCCAAAGATGTGCAGGTTAGGTGGACTGGCCATGCTAAATTGCCCCTTAATGTCCAAAGATGTGCAGGTTAGGGGGATTGGCCATGCTAAATTGCCCCTTAATGTCCAAAGATGTGTAGGTTAGGTGGATTGGCCATGCTAAATTGCCCCTTAATGTCCAAAGGTGTGCAGGTTAGGTGGATTGGCCATGCTAAATTGCCCCTTAGTGTCCAAAGATGTGCGGGTTAGGTGGATTGGCCATGCTAAATTGCCCCTTAATGTCCAAAGATGTGCAGGTTAGGTGGATTGGCCATGCTAAATTGCCCCTTAATGTCCAAAGATGTGGAGGTTAGGGGGATTGGCCGTGCTAAATTGCCCCTTAGTGTCCAAAGATGTGTAGGTTAGGTGGATTGGCCATGCTAAATTGCCCCTTAATGTCCAAAGATGTGGAGGTTAGGGGGATTGGCCATGCTAAATTGTCCCTTAATGTCCAAAGATGTGCAGGTTAGGGGGATTGGCCATGTTAAATTGCCCCTTAATGTCCAAAGATGTGCGGGTTAGGGGGATTGGCCATGGTAAATTGCCCCTTAATGTCCAAAGATGTGCGGGTTAGGTGGATTGGCCATGGTAAATTGTCCCTTAATGTCCAAAGATGTGCAGGTTAGGGG
This sequence comes from Mustelus asterias, assembly GCF_964213995.1. NCBI lineage: Eukaryota > Metazoa > Chordata > Chondrichthyes > Carcharhiniformes > Triakidae > Mustelus > Mustelus asterias. The sequence goes on from NC_135831.1 coordinate 1,782,244, forward strand.
GATTGGCCATGCTAAATTGTCCCTTAGTGTCCAAAGATGTGTAGGTTAGGGTGATTGGCCATGCTAAATTGTCCCTTAGTGTCCAAAGATGTGGAGGTTAGGGGGATTGGCCGTGCTAAATTGCCCCTTAGTATCCAAAGATGTGCAGGTTAGGTGGATTGGCCATGCTAAATTGCCCCTTAATGTCCAAAGATGTGGAGGTTAGCGGGATTGGCCGTGCTAAATTGCCCCTTAGTGTCCAAAGATGTGTAGGTTAGGTGGATTGGTCATGCTAAATTGCCCCTTAATGTCCAAAGATGTGGAGGTTAGGGGGATTGGCCATGCTAAATTGTCCCTTAATGTCCAAAGATGTGCAGGTTAGGGGGATTGGCCATGCTAAATTGCCCCTTAATGTCCAAAGATGTGCGGGTTAGGGGGATTGGCCATGGTAAATTGCCCCTTAATGTCCAAAGATGTGCGGGTTAGGGGGATTGGCCATGGTAAATTGTCCCTTAATGTCCAAAGATGTGCGGGTTAGGTGGATTGGCCATGGTAAATTGTCCCTTAGTGTCCAAAGATGTGCAGGTTAGGTGGATTGGCCATGCTAAATTGCCCCTTAGTGTCCAAAGATGTGCGGGTTAGGGGGATTGGCCATGTTCAAGGCTGAGACGGACAGATTTTTAAGGGATTCGAGGGTTACGGGGATAAGGCGGGAAAGTGGAGTTGAGGATCATCACATCAGATCAGTCATGGATCTCATTGAATGGCAGAGCAGACTCGATGGGCCGAATGGCCTACTTCTGTCTCTATGTCTTATGGCCTTGAGACACTTAAGGAGGGATCTGGATAAACACATGAGGGAGACAGGAATGGAAGGATATTGTGGTTGGGTGAGGTGGACGGAGTGTGGGAGGAAGCTGGTATGGAGCAGAACCCTGCAGGATGTTGGCACCGGGGGGTTCAGCCATGGTGGCCTCTGCAGGTGCATAGAGTGCGGGAGATTTAAAAAAAAACAGCATGAATTACTCCAGTTTCCCCGCGAATTCAACACTTGGAAGTTCTTTGGGAGAATTCCACCCAGAGAATCTGGTGAACTGATGCGGTGACGATAATCTCTCCCTCAATATCAACAAAGCGAAGGAGATAGTCATCGACTTCAGGAAGCGTAAAGGAGAACATGCCCCTGTCTACATCAACGGGGACGAAGTAGAAAGGGTCAAGAGCTTCAAGTTTTTAGGTGTCCAGATCACCAACAACCTGTCCTGGTCCCTCCATGCCGACACTATAGTTAAGAAAGCCCCACCAACGCCTCTACTTTCTCAGGAGACTAAGGAAATTTGGCATGTCAGCTACGACTCTCACCAACTTCCACAGATGCCCCATAGAAAGCATTCTTTCTGGTTGTATCACAGCTTGGTCTGGGCTCCTGCTCTGCCCAAGGCCGCAAGGAACGACAAAAGGATCGTGAATGTAGCCCAATCCATCACGCAAACCAGCCTCCCATCCATTGACTCTGTCTACACTTCCCGCTGCCTCGGGAAAAGCAGCCAGCATAATTAAGGACCCCCACGCACCCCGGACATTCTCTCTTCCACCTTCTTCCATTGGGAAAAAGATACAAAAGTCTGAGGTCACGTACCAACCGACTCAAGAACAGCTTCTTCCCTGCTGCTGTCAGACTTTTGAATGGACCTACCTCGCATTAAGTTGATCTTTCTCTACACCCTAGCTATGACTGTAACTCTACATTCTGCACCCTCTCCTTTCCTTCTCTATGAACGGTATGCTTTGTCTGTATAGCGCGCAAGAAACAATACTTTTCACTGTGTCCCAGTACATGTGACAAGAATAAATCAAATCTATGTACTCTATGAACGGTATGCTTTGTCTGGATAGCGCGCAAGAGACAATACTTTTCACTGTGTCCCCGTACATGTGACAATAATAAATCTAATCTATGTACTCTATGAATGGTATGCTTTGTCTGGATAGCGCGCAAGAGACAATATTTTTCACTGTGTCCCAGTACATGGGACAATAATAAATCAAAGTCCTGGATCCCACCCCCTCTCCCGCCTAGGAAACCCACGCAGACACGGGGAGAACGTGCAGACTCCGCACAGACAGTGACCCGAGGCCGGAATCGAACCCGGGTCCCTGGCGCTGTGAGGCAGCAGTGCTAACCCCCTGTGCCCACCGCGCCATCCCCTATCGTTCATTCTGCTGATCTGAGGGAGTGGGTGAGTGTGTCTCTGACGTCACTTAGGCCCTGTGTTTGTGACCTCACAGCAGATAATGGGTTCTGGTGACCTGGGTGCCTCTGCTTCCTCTCCATCGTTGTCACAGGGCCTGAGGTGAGTCTGTCTCTTCCACTTTACCGCCCGCCAATCCCACCCTTACAGCAGGAATGATGTCAGTCTTTAACACGGGCACCCTCGGAGACCGGACTTTGGTCTGGCCCCGCGTGACCACCTATCCAAGAACCATAGAACCATAGAAAATTACAGCTCAGAAACAGGCCTTTTGGCCCTTCTTGTCTGTGCCGAACCATTTTATGCCTAGTCCCACTGACCTGCACTTGGACCATGTCCCTCCACACCCGTCTCATCCATGAACCCGTCCAAGTTTTTCTTCGAAGAATGTCTTCTCTTCCACTGCGGACATCCCAATGTTCTTGCACTCCAACCTACTGCTCTCCCAGTGGACAGTCACTGCGGCAAAGGAAAGCAGCCAGGTCCCAAAAGCAGCCTCCTATTAGTGTGGTTGGTTGGGTTAGAGGGATGAATGTTGGCCAAGGTTCTAGGAGAATGCCCCGACTCTGCTGCCAACAGAAGACTGGAATCTTAAGGGTCTACCCAAGGCTGCTGACCTTTCATCTCCTCGGAGGATGCAGATTCTCAGATCAGGCTCTCCGATCTATGAGGGTAGATTGTGTGCACATCCATCCCTGAATAGCTCCCTTAATCTTTCTGGATTGAATTCCTAGCTTGAGCAGAGGCACAAGAAAGGCAACATCCTCCTGACAACAGAGTGGTTAGCACCGCTGCCTCACAGCGCCAGAGTCACGGGTTCAATTCCGGCCTCGGGTCTGTGTGGAGTTTGCACGTTCTCCCGGTGTCTGCGTGGGTTTCCTCCGGGTGCTCCGATTTCCTCCCACAGCCCAGAGAAGTGCAGGTTAGGTGGATTGGCCATTGTTAAATTGCCCCTTAGTGTCCAAAGATGTGCAGGTTAGGGGGATTGGCCATGCTAAATCGTCCTAGTGTGTAGAACATAGAACATAGAAAGCCACAGCACAAACAGGCCCTTCGGCCCACAAGTTGCGCCGATCACATCCCCACCTCTAGGCCTATCTATAGCCCTCAATCCCATTAAATCCCATGTACTCATCCAGAAGTCTCTTAAAAGACCCCAACGAGTTTGCCTCCACCACCACCGACGTCAGCCGATTCCACTCACCCACCACCCTCTGAGTGAAAAACTTACCCCTGACATCTCCTCTGTACCTACCCCCCAGCACCTTAAACCTGTGTCCTCTCGTAGCAACCATTTCAGCCCTTGGAAATAGCCTCTGAGAGTCTACCCTATCCAGACCTCTCAACATCTTGTAAACCTCTATCAGGTCACCTCTCATCCTTCGTCTCTCCAGGGAGAAGAGACCAAGCTCCCTCAACCTATCCTCATAAGGCATGGATGAATTAACTATGGTGGATGCATGGCTGGTGGGGATGGGGAGGATGCAGTCTCAATGGGCCGAATGGCCTCCTTCTGCATTGTAGGGATTCCCTGAAGGTTATCGTCGATAACCTCCCGACCAGCGAGGCACGAGGCAGAAGCACTTGTCCTGACAGTGAGTGAACGATGTGCGTTGACTGCAACGTGGAGCGAGTGAGATGGAGGCAACGAGCCGTCACACTTGCTGTTAAATGCAGAATGGGAGCGCGCTCCCCTCGCCTGGAGCTCCGGGTGTTTGGGAAGGAACATTCAAGGTGCACGGGATGGGGCATGGGAGGTTGATGGGCCGAATTCGGAGCAGAGGAAGCGGGGTACGATGGCACGGTCAGAAGCTGATCTGAAGTAACCACCCGTCCGATTGGCCCGACCCTTGTCCAGTTGGTGTTTCTCCAGTTCCCCTGCGTGACCCCGGAGGTCCCAGAACGTTGAGGTTATACTCACTGCGGCAAGTTGGAAACTCAGCAGTGGATTTGTGCAGAGCTCACTCCCACACACGCTGATAATGAGCCGATGGTCTGTTTCAGTGATGGTGGTGGAGGGATCGGTGTTGGTTCCAGGCTGTTGGGGAGGATTCCACTGCTCTCCTCACAATCCACGGTCAATATCTTACACCCACTTGACAGACCGCATGGGCCCTAATTTAAGGCCTATTTTTAGATATTCCAGGCAGCGAGCGACATGGGGACAGAGCAGGAAGAGAGCTTCGAGTTAGAACATGAGCCATGTTCGATTGATTGGCTGAGCAAACTCGAGGGGCCTACACCAGGCCGACACCTACTCCAATTTCCTACATCTCATCAGAAAGATTGTATCTACAACAGTGCAGCACTCCCTCAGTACTGACCCTCTGACAGTGCGGCACTCCCTCAGCACTGACCCTCTGACAGTGCGGCGCTCCCTCAGCACTGACCCTCTGACAGTGCAGCACTCCCTCAGCACCGACCCTCTGACAGTGCGGCACTCCCTCAGCACTGACCCTCTAACAGTGCGGCGCTCCCTCAGCACTGACCCTCTGACAGTGCGGCACTCCCTCAGCACTAACCCTCTGACAGTGCGACACTCCCTCAGCACTGACCCTCTGACACTGCGGCACTCCCTCAGCACTGACCCTCTGACAGTGCGGGCACTCCCTCAGCACTGACCCTCTGACAGTGCGGCACTCCCTCAGCACTGACCCTCTGACAGTGCGGCGCTCCCTCAGCACTGACCCTCTGACAGTGCGGCGCTCCCTCAGTACTGACCCTCTGACAGTGCGGCACTCCCTCAGCACTGACCCTCTGACAGTGCGGCACTCCCTCAGCACTGACCCTCTGACAGTGCAGAACTCCCTCAGCACTGACCCTCTGACAGTGCGGCGCTCCCTCAGCACTGATCCTCTGACAGTGCGGCACTCCCTCAGCACTGACCCTCTGACAGTGCGGCACTCCCTCAGTACTGACCCTCTGACAGTGCGACACTCCCTCAGCACTGACCCTCTGACAGTACGGCACTCCCTCAGTACTGACTCTCTGACAGTGCGGCGCTCCCTCAGTACTGACCCTCTGACAGTGCGGCACTCCCTCAGCACTGACCCTCTGACAGTGCAGAACTCCCTCAGCACTGACCCTCTGACAGTGCGGCACTCCCTCAGCACTGACCCTCTGACAGTGCGGCACTCCCTCAGCACTGACCCTCTGACAGTGCGGCACTCCCTCAGCACTGACCCTCTGACAGTGCAGAACTCCCTCAGCACTGACCCTCTGACAGTGCGGCACTCCCTCAGCACTGACCCTCTGACAGTGCGGCACTCCCTCAGCACTGACCCTCTGACAGTGCGGCACTCCCTCAGCACTGACCCTCTGACAGTGCAGCACTCCCTCAGTACTGTGTGTGCATCTGTGTGGCTCCATGTGTGTGTCTGTATGTTCCTGTACGTGTGTTTGCCCATCTGTTCATGCATCTGCCTCCGTGTATCTGTGTATGTATGTGACTGTTCATGTGTGTGTCTGTGTGTATGAGCGTGTCTCTGCGTGTTTGGCTGCTGTGTGCGTGTCTTTGCATGTATCTCTGTCTGTCTGCGTGTGTGTCTCTGTGTGTGTGCATGTCAAGTTTATTTATCAGTATTACAAGCAGGCTTACATTAACACTGCAATGAAGTTACTGTGAAAATCTCCCTAGTCGCCACACTCCGCCGCCTGTTCGGGTAACACTGAGGGAGAATTTAGCACGGCCAATCCACCCTAACCAGTACACCTTTCAGACTGTGGGAGGAAACCGGAGCACCCGGAGGAAACCCACGCAGACACGGTGAGAATGTGCAAACTCCACACAGACAGTGACCCGAGGCTGGTATCGAACCCGGGTCCCTGACACTGTGAGGCAGCAGCGCTAACCCACTGTGCCACCGTGCTGCTTGTGTGTGTGCGTGAGTGTGCGTATCTATTTGTGCCTGTGCGTGGGTTTGTCTGTGCGTGTGTGTGTGTGTCTGTACACAGTGCACAGGGATATAGAGACAGGAACTGTGCACGGTGCTCCGAGTGTGGGTCTAACTGAGGGATATAGAGGCAGGAGCGGTGCACGGTGCTCCCAGTGCGGGTCTAACCGAGGGATATGGAGACTGGAACTGTGCACGGTGCTCTGGGTGTGGGTCTAACCGAGAGATATGGAGACCGGAACTGTGCACGGTGCTCCCAGTGTGGGTCTAACCGAGGGAGACGGAGACTGGAACTGTGCACCGTGCTCCCAGTGTGGTCTAACCGAGGGATATAGAGGCAGGAACTGTGCACGGTGCTCCCAGTGTGGGTCTAACCGAGGGATACGGAGACTGGAACTGTGCACAGTGCTCCCAGTGTGGGTCTAACCGAGGGATATAGAGGCAGGAACTGTGCACGGTGCTCCCAGTGTGGGTCTAACTGAGGGATATGGAGACTGGAACTGTGCACGGTGCTCCCAGTGTGGGTCTAACCGAGGGAGACGGAGACTGGAACTGTGCACCGTGCTCCCAGTGTGGTCTAACCGAGGGATATAGAGGCAGGAACTGTGCACGGTGCTCCCAGTGTGGGTCTAACTGAGGGATATGGAGACTGGAACTGTGCACAGTGCTCCCAGTGTGGGTCTAACCGAGGGATATAGAGACTGGAACTGTGCACGGTGCTCCCAGTGTGGGTCTAACCGAGAGATATGGAGACAGGAACTGTGCACAGTGCCCCCAGTGTGGTCTAACTGAGGGATATAGAGACAGGAACTGTGCACAGTGCCCCCAGTGTGGTCTAACTGAGGGATATAGAGACAGGAACTCTGCACGGTGCTCCCAGTGAGGAAGGTTCATTGACTCGATCTTCACTTTTCTCTCTCTGTTCTGTTGTCACTAGGTACCATCGAAGAGTCTTGTTCCTCACTCAGATGCAGTTGACAACCGGTAAGAATGAGGAACAGAGAACGGCACCTGACGGGAACGGGCTCGAGAACGGGAGCGAGAAGCAGGGGCTCCGGGGGTCGAGTTGGGGCCCTCAGGGCAAGGCCGGGACCAAGGGGGCCGGGAAGGGCTGGTGGAAGTCACAGCCCCCCGACACCGTGAAGGGTCTCCTGGTGGCCCTGTTTGGGGGGGGGGTCCCGGCCGGCTTCGTGGCCCCCTTCACCCGGATCGCCTACGAGGCCTCGCAGGTGCCCTCGCTGGAAATCCTGCTCTTCCGCTGCCTGCTCCACCTGGTGGTGGGAGTCTACATCAGGATCCGGGGAGCCCAACTCATCGGGCCCAGGGAGGCCTGGAGGTCCGTGTTCATCCACGCCATCATCAACGTGGTGTCCATCGCCTGCGCCTACAGCTCCTTCATGGTCATCCCGGCCGGGAACGCCTCCACCGTCCGCAAGGGCACCTCCACCCTCTGCTCCACCCTGATGGCGCTGGTCATCGACAGCTACCACCTCAGCGTCTACGACTGGATCGGCCTCCTGGGCAGCATGGTGGGGCTGGCCCTCATCGTGGTGCCGGACCTGGTGAACCTGGACAAGGGCTCGCGCCTGGCGGACATCTTTGGCTACACCCTGGCCATGCTGGGCGGCTTGGCCCTCGCCATGGCCCTCATGATCTTCCGCACCCTCACCCACCCCTCCAGGCTGCTGACGGCCGTCTTCACCTTTGGCGTAGTGGGCAGCCTGCTCTGCGCCCCCCTCATGTCCCTGCTACAGAAGCCCGTGATGCCCCTCGACCCGCTCACCTGGTGCTGCGTCACTGGCATCACGCTGCTGGCCCTGCTCTCCTTCTTCTGCGCCAACTATGCAGTGACCAAGACACACCCGGCCCTGGTTTGCGCCTTCCTGCACTCCGAGGTGGTGGTCACCATGGTGATCCAGTACTTTGTTCTACGCGAGCCCGTTACGCCCTACGGAATCAGCGGCGCCACAATCATTATCTGCAGTATTATTGTCATTACGGCTCAGAGCATGACCCAGGAGTCGAGTGGAAAGAAATAATATTAAAAATTTTAATTTTAGACACACACACGTGACGGAGATTTTCTAGTTCCTTAGTCTGGGCGCCCGCAACAGAACAAAGAACAGTACCGCGCAGGAACAGGCCCTCTGCGCCAATCACTGTCCTATCCAGACCAACCGCCCGTATCCCTCTATTCCCCGTCTGCTCGTGTGTCTATCCAGATAAGTCTTAAATGTGGCTAACGTATCTGCCCCAACCCCCTCACATGGTAGCGCCCCCACCACCCTCTGTGTGAAACACTCCCCCCCGCACATCCCCACTGAACCTTTCCCCCCTTATCCTGAACTTGTGCCCCCTGTAATTGTCCCTGGGGACGGCACAGTGGGTTAGAAGTGGGTTAGGGATGTCAGAAGTTACAAAGGGACATAGATAGGACGCGGAAAGTCTGCAGAGAGATTTGGATAGGCTGAGCGAGTGGGCGAGGATCTGGCAGATGGAATATAACGTGAGCAAATGTGAGGTTATCCACTTTGGAAGAAATAATAGTAAATTGGAATATTATTTAAATGGAGAAAAATTACATCGTGCGACTGTGCAGAGGGACCTGGGGGTCCTTGTGCACGAATCGCAAAAACTCAGTCTGCAGGTGCAGCAGGTGATCAAGAAGGCGAATGGAATGTTGGCCTTTATCGCGAGGGGGATAGAATATAAAAGCAGGGAGGTCTTGCTGCAACTGTACAAGGCACTGGTGAGGCCGCAACTGGAGTACTGTGTGCAGTTTTGGTCCCCTTATTTGCGGAAGGATACATTGGCCTTGGAGGGAGTGCAGAGAAGGTTCACCAGGTTGATACCGGAGATGAGGGGTGTGGCTTATGAGGAGAGATTAAACAGATTGGGTCTGTACTCGTTGGAGTTTAGAAGGATGAGGGGTGATCTTATAGAGACATATAAGATGATGAAGGGGCTGGATAGGGTAGAGGTGGAGAGATTCTTTCCACTTAGAAGGGAAACCAGAACTAGAGGGCACAGCCTCAAAATAAGGGGGGGCCGGTTCAGAACAGAGTTGAGGGGGAACTTCTTCTCTCAGAGGGTAGTGAATCTCTGGAATTCTCTGCCCATTGAAGTGGTGGAGGCTTCCTCGTTGAATATGTTTAAATCACGGGTAGTTTTCTGATCGATAAGGGAATTAGGGGTTATGGGGAGCAGGCGGGTAAGTGGAACTGATTCGCTTCAGATCAGCCATGATCTTGTTGAATGGCGGGGCAGGCTCGAAGGGCCAGATGGCCTACTCCTGCTCCTATTTCTTATGTTCTTATGTTCTTATGTAAAACTGGGCGGAGAAGTGGCAGATGGACTTCAACCCAGATAAATGCATAGTGGTCCATTTTGGCAGGTCAAATGGGATGAAGGAGTACAATATAAAGGGAAAGACTCTTAGTACGGTAGAGGATCAGAAGGACCTTGGGGTCCGGGTCCATAGGACTCTAAAATCGGCCCCGCAGGTGGAGGAGGTGGTTAAGAAGGCGTATGGTGTGCTGGCCTTTATCAATCGAGGGATTGAGTTTAGGAGTCCAGGGATAATGATGCAGCTATATAAGACCCTCATCAGACCCCACTTGGAGTACTGTGCTCAGTTCTGGTCGCCTCATTACAGAAAGGGTGTGGAAAAGATTGAAAGGGTGCAGTGGAGATTTACAAGGATGTTGCCTGGATTGAGTGGCATGCCTTATGAGGATAGGCTGAGGGAGCTCGGTCTTTTCTCCTTGGAGAGACGAAGGATGAGAGGAGACCTAATAGAGGTGTATAAGATGTTGAGAGGCATACATCGGGTGGACTCTCAGAGGCTTTTTCCCAGGGTGGAAACGAGAGGACACAGGTTTAAGGTGCTGGGGGGTAGGTACAGGGGAAATGTTAGGGGGAAGTTTTTCACACAGAGGGTGGTGGGCGAGTGGAATCGGCTGCCGTCAGTGGTGGTGGAGGCAAACTCAATAGGGTCTTTCAAGAGACTCCTGGATGAGTACATGGGACTTAATAGGACGGAGGGTTATAGGTAGGTCTAGAAGGTAGGGATGTGTTCGGCACAACTTGTGGGCCGAAGGGCCTGTTTGTGCTGTAGTTTTTCTATGTTTCTATGTTAGCGCAGCTCCCTCACAGCGCCAGGGACCCGGGTTCGATTCCCAGCTCGGGGTCACTGTCTGTGTGGAGTCTGCACGTTCTCCCCGTGTCTGCGTGGGTTTCCTCCGGGGGCTCCGGGTTTCCTCCCACAGTCTGAAAGACGTGCTGTGGTTAGGGGTGCGTTGACCCGAACAGGGGCTGGAGTGTGGCGACTCGGGGAATTTCATAGTAACTTCATTGCAGTGTTAATGTCAGCCTTACTTGTGACTAATAAATAAACTTTACTGGGAAAAAGCTTCCCACCGTTCACCCTATCTATACCCTTCATAATTTTATACACCTCTATTAGGTCTCCCCTCATTCTCCGTCTTTCCAGGGAGAACAACCCCAGTTTACCCAATCTCTCCTCATAGCTAAGACCCTCCATACCAGGCAACATCCTGGCAAACCTTCTCTGCACTCTCTCCAAAGCCTCCACGTCCTTCTGGTAGTGCGGCGACCAGAACTGGACGCAGTACTCCAAATGTGGCCTAACCAGCATTCTATACAGCCGCAACATAGTTTGTCAACTTTTATCCTTAATACCCCTTCCGATGAAGGCGAGCATTCCACATGTTTTCTTCACCACCTTTTCCACCTGTGCTGCCACTTTTAAGAATCCGTGCTCCCAGGTGGAGAACCAGTCGGAGCAGGAAAGGCCATTCAGCCTCTTTGTAACATTCCGTCATTCAACCAGGTCATTGTTTAAAAGTTTAAAGTTTATTTATTAGTGTCATAAGTCGGCTTACATTAACACTGCAATGAAGTTACTGTGAATATCCCCCTAGTCGCCACACTCTGGCGCCTGTTCGGGTGACACTGAGGGAGAATTTAGCACGGCCCAATGCACCCGAACCAGCATGTCTTTCAGACTGTGGGAGGAAACCGGAGCTCCCGGAGGAAACCCACACAGACACGGGGAGAACGTGCAGACTCTGCACAGACAGTCACAGGAATGGAACCCGGGTCCCTGGCGCTGTGAGGCAGCAGCGCTAACCCACTGTGCCACCGTGCCGCTGGGATTGAACCCGGGTCCCTGGCGCTGTGAGGCAGCAGCGCGAACCCACTGTGCCACCGTGCCGCTGGGATTGAACCCGGGTCCCTGGCGCTGTGAGGCAGCAGCACTAACCCACTGTGCCACCGTGCCGCTGGGATTGAACCCGGGTCCCTGGCGCTGTGAGGCAGCAGCGCGAACCCACTGTGCCACCGTGCTGCCATAGCCGTGCCACGACTGAACTCCTCATCTCTTTACCATCCGCCAATCACAGGGGTTTAATTAATTGATCTGACATCGATTGCCCCTGGCTGAAGAGATTCCAAACTTCTCCCACCCTTTGTGTAGGAATGTTCCAATCCCAAACTCCCCCGATCCCAAACTCCCCCGATCCCAAACTCCCCCATTCCCAAACTTCCACAATCCCAAACTTCCCCGATCCCAAACTCCCCCTGATCCCAAACTCCCCCTGATCCCAAACTCCCCCGATCCCAAACTTCCCCGATCCCAAACTCCCCCGATCCCAAACTCTCCCGATCATAAACTCCCCCATTCCCAAACTCCCCCGATCCCAAACTACCCCGATCCCAAACTCCCCCTGATCCCAAACTCCCCCGATCCCAAACTTCCCCGATCCCAAACTCCCCCGATCCCAAACTCCCCCGATCCCAAACTGCCCCATCCCAAACTCCCCATTCCCAAACTTCCCCGATCCCAAACTCCCCCGATCCCAAACTACCCCGATCCCAAACTCCCCCCGATCCCAAACTCCCCCCGATCCCAAACTCCCCCGATCCCAAACTCCCCCGATCCCAAACTCCCCCGATCCCAAACTGCCCCATCCCAAACTCCCCATTCCCAAACTTCCCCGATCCCAAACTCCCCCGATCCCAAACTATCCCGATCCCAAACTCCCCCCGATCCCAAACTCCCCCGATCCCAAACTCCCCCGATCCCAAACTGCCCCATCCCAAACTCCTCCATTCCCAAACTTCCCCGATCCTAAACTTCTCCCAATCCCAAACTCCCCCGATCCCAAACTCCTCCCATTCCCAAACTACCCCGATCCCAAACTCCCCCAATCCCAAACTCCCCCAATCCCAAACTCCCCCGATCCCAAACTCCCCCAATCCCGAACTCCCCCCGATCGCAAACTCCCCCGATCCCAAACTTCTCCCAATCCCAAACTCCCCCATTCCCAAATTCCCCCGATCCCAAACTCCCCCGATCCCAAACTCTCCCCAATCCCAAACTCCCCCCAATCCCAAACTTCCCCAATCCCAAACTCCCCCGATCCCAAATTCCCCCGATCCCAAACTCCCCCGATCCCAAACTCTCCCGATCCCAAACTCCCCCGATCCCAAACTCCTCCCGATCCCAAACTCCCCCGATCCCAAACTCCCCCTGATCCCAAACTCTCCCCGATCCCAAACTCCCCCGATCCCAAACTTCCCCAATCTCAAACTACCCCAATTCTAAACTCCCCCCGTCCCAAACTCTCCCCATCCCAAACTTCCCCGATCCCAAACTCTCCCGATCCCAAACTTCCCCGATCCCAATCTTCTCCTAGCCTTTGTGTGAAGTGTTTCCGGATTTCACACTCAACAAATCCCAGAATTCCTGTGGTGCGGATGGAGGCCATTCGGCCCAGTGTGGCTGCCCTGACTTTCCAAACGGGCATCGTGACTGAGAGCCACTTTTAGGCAGGATTCTCACTGAGGGGGGTTCAGTCACAATCCCACAACCGTAGCTTTGCACCATCGACTCCTCAGCCAAGCACGTTAACCAAATGTCTGAACCTGCGGTTCCTCGCGCACTGAGCAGGATTACTATTGCCCCTTAGTGTCCAAAGATGCGCGGGCTAGGGGGATTGGCCATGCTAAATTGCCCCTTAGTGTCCAAAGATGTGCAGGTTAGGGGGATTGGCCGTGCTAAATTGTCCCTTAGTGTCCAAAGATGTGCAGGTTAGGGGGATTGGCCATGCTAAATTGCCCCTTAGTGTCCAAAGATGTGTAGGTTAGGGGGATTGGCCGTGCTAAATTGTCCCTTAGTGTCCAAAGATGTGCAGGTTAGGGGGATTGGCCATGCTAAATTGTCCCTTAGTGTCCAAAGATGTGTAGGTTAGGGGGATTGGCCGTGCTAAATTGTCCCTTAGTGTCCAAAGATGTGCAGGTTAGGGGGATTGGCCATGCTAAATTGTCCCTTAGTGTCCAAAGATGTGCAGGTTAGTTGGATTGGCCGTGCTAAATTGTCCCTTAGTGTCCAAAGATGTGCAGGTTAGGGGGATTGGCCATGCTAAATTGTCCCTTAGTGTCCAAAGATGTGCAGGTTAGTTGGATTGGCCGTGCTAAATTGCCCCTTAGTGTCCAAAGATGTGCAGGTTAGTTGGATTGGCCGTGCTAAATTGCCCCTTAGTGTCCAAAGATGTGTAGGTTAGGGGGATTGGCCATGCTAAATTGCCCCTTAGTGTCCAAAGATGTGCAGGTTAGGGGGATTGGCCATGCTAAATTGTCCCTTAGTGTCCAAAGATGTGCAGGTTAGTTGGATTGGCCGTGCTAAATTGCCCCTTAGTGTCCAAAGATGTACAGGTTAGGGGGATTGGCCATGCTAAATTGCCCCTTAGATCCTCTGTCAGAGAGTCGGTGGAGACTCAATGGGCCGAATGGCCTCTCTCCTGCACTGTGGGGATTCTCTCTGACTAAAGAAATGGTAAGAAGTCTCACAACACCAGGTTAAAGCCCAACAGGTTTATTTGGGAGCAAATACCATAAGCTTTCGGAGCGCTGCTCCTTCATCAGATGGAGTGGAAATGTGCCCTCAAACAGTGCCCAGAGACACAAAATCAAGTTACAGAATACTGATTAGAATGCGAATCCTACAGCCAGCCAGGTCTTAAAGATACAGACAATGTGAGTGGAGGGAGCATTAAGCACAGGTTAGAGATGTGTATTGTCTCCAGACAGGACAGAAATGGTGAGCAGGCAGTTCCGCCCTCCACCTGCGGACGGTGCTACTGGGCCCCGTCCTCGGTGTGGCTCGAGAGCACCGCCCGCAGGGCAGTGGCTGGCACTGCGAGTCACAGCAGCAACAACTCGTGCAGAAGGGAGGCAGACCCCTGGCTGAAAGCGAGGGTCTCGACCCCAGCATGTCTGGGCTGGCTTCCTCCCCCCCCCCACTCCCCCCACTGAACTCACATTCCCCGGGGAAGACTACCCTCCCCCTCCCTCACTTCCCCCACCCCCCGGAAACGCTCTGCCAGGCATCCAGGCGGCAGGACGATCCGGCTATTCGACCATGTGGGGCGTCGCGGCTCCCTCCCCTTGCCCTCCCACTGTCTTTCTAGCAGGCGGGCGGTGGGGTAGACAGCTGGGACGGGGAGGAGGAAACCCCAGCTGATTTTTATTTTCCCCTATCCAAGCAGGCCGATTCCCCCGAACTTTCAGAGCAGCTGACTGGTCCGGAAACATTAACCCCACCATCTCCACCGCCCCCCCCCACCCCTTCCCCGTCTCCCTCCCCTCCCCCCCGCAGACCTGCCGCAAGCCTCTGGCCTCCCTCTCTTCCTGATCTCAGCGCACGGGGAACGAGAGAATCCGGGAAACTCAGCCCAAGGGAAAAGGGAATACAGATTCCCGAATAGGGAAAAAAAAGCACTTCGGACCAGTTTCCTTATTTCCCCGTTTTTTTTCTGGGTTTACTTTCCCCCTTCTGGGAGGCCATTTCAACTCCGTCCTCCGAATCGCCACCATCAAAGTCTGCGGTGAGAAGTCTCACAACGCACCAGGTTAAAGTCCAACAGGTTTATCTGGTATCACGAGCTTTCGGAGCGCTGCTCCTTCACCAGGTGAGTGAGTGACTTCTTACTGTGCCCAAGCCTAGTCCAATGCCGGCATCTCCACATCATTGCGGGGAGTAGAACAAAGAACAAAGAAAATTACAGCACAGGAACAGGCCATTCGGCCCTCCAAGCCTGCACCGACCGTGCTGCCCCCGTCTGAACTAAAACCCCCTACCCTTCCGGGGACCATATCCCTTTATTCCCATCCTATTCATGTACTTGTCAAGACGCCCCTTAAAAGTCACTCTCGTATCCGCTTCCACTCCCTCCCCCGGCAGCGAGTTCCAGGCACCCACCACCCTCTGTGTAAAAAATCTGCCTCGTACATCTCCTTGAAACCTTGCCCCTCACACCTTAAACCTGTGCCCCCTAGTAATTGACTCTTCCACCCTGGGGAAAAAGCTTCTGACTATCCACTCTGTCCATGCCTCTCATAATCTTGTAGACTTCTATCAGGTCTCCCCTCAACCTCCGTCGCTCCAGTGAGAACAAACCAAGTTTCTCTCCAACCTCTCCTCATAGCTAATGCCCTCCATACCAGGCAACATCCTGGTAAATCTTTTCTGTACCCTCTCCAAAGCCTCCACATCCTTCTGGTAGTGTGGTGACCAGAA
>NC_135831.1:1802968-1866614 GCF_964213995.1 Mustelus asterias
GGGGAGGGGCTGGGCTAGAGGGGGGGAGGGGCTGGCTGTAGGGGGGAGGGGCTGGGCTGGAGGGGGGAGGGGTGGGCTGGAGGGGGGGAGGGGGTGGGCTGGAGGGGGGGAGGGGGTGGGCTGGAGGGGGGAGGGGCTGGGCTGGAGGGGGAGGGGGTGGGCTGGAGGGGGCGAGGGGCTGGGCTGGAGGGGAGGGGGTGGGCTGGAGGGGGGGAGGGGCTGGGCTGGAGGGGGAGGGGGTGGGCTGGAGGGGGAGGGGCTGGGCTGGAGCGGGGGAGGGGCTGGGCTGGAGGGGGGAGTGGGTGGGCTGGAGGGGGGGAGGGGGTGGGCTGGAGGGGGGAGGGGGGTGGGCTGGAGGGGGGGAGGGGCTGGGCTGGAGGGGGGAGGGGCTGGGCTGGAGGGGAGGGTGGGGCTGGGCTGAGGGGGGAGGGGCTGGGCTGGAGGGGGGAGGGGCTGGGCTGGAGGGGGGAGGGGCTGGGCTGAGGGGGGGAGGGGCTGGGCTGGAGGGGGGAGGGGGCTGGGCTGGAGGGGGGGAGGGCTGGGCTGGAGGGGGGAGGGGCTGGGCTGGAGGGGGTGAGGGGCTGGGCTGGAGGGGGTTGCTCCACACAGACAGTGACCCGAGCCGGGAATCGAACCCTGGTCCCTGGAGCTGTGAAGCAGCAGTGCTGACCACTGTGCCACCCAATGTGACCCTTCGTAGAGTGATGGTCACCCATCAAGTTTTGAAGCTTATTTATTAGTGTCACAATTAGGCTTACATTAACACTGCAATGAAGTTACTGTGAAAAATCCCCCAGTCGCTACACTCCGGCGCCTGTTCGGGTAACACTGAGGGAGGATTTAGCACGGTCAATGGACCCTAACCCGCACATCTTTGGACACTAAGGAGTGTGGGAGGAAACCCATGCCGCCCCATCTCAGACCTATTTCTGACACTAACCAATTTATAGAATCTTAGGATCCCTACAGTGCAGAAGGTGGCCATTCAGCCCATCGAGCCTGCACGGATAACAATCCCACCCAGACCCCATCCCAATAACCCCACATATTTATCCTGCTAATCCCCTGACATGATGTGGAGATGCCGGCGTTGGACTGGGGTAAACACAGTAAGAAGTTTAACAACACCAGGTTAAAGTCCAACAGGTTTATTTGGTAGCAAAAGCCACACAAGCTTTCGGAGCCTTAAGCTCCTTCTTCAGGTGAGTGGGAATTCTGTTCACAAACAGGGCATATAAAGACACAGACTCAATTTACATGAATAATGGTTGGAATGCGAATACTTACAGCTAATCAAGTCCTAAAGGTACAGACAATGTGAGTGGAGAGAGCATCAAGACAGGCTAAAGAGATGTGTATTGTCTCCAGACAAGACAGCCAGTGAAATTCTGCAAGTCCAGGCAAGCTGTGGGGGTTACAAATAGTGTGACATGAACCCAATATCCCGGTTGAGGCCGTCCTCATGTGTGCGGAACTTGGCTATCAGTTTCTGCTCAGCGACTCTGCGCTGTCGTGTGTCGTGAAGGCCGCCTTGGAGAACGCTTACCCGAATATCAGAGGCCGAATGCCCGTGACACATGAGCAGTCTGGGAATGGAGGGCTACAAGCGAATGGTCTAGTTGGACCAATGAGCGGCACAGGCTTGGAGGGCCGAAGGGCCTGTTTCCTGTACTGTACTGTTCTTTGTTTGTTCTTATTGAAACTTACAGGATACGGCGAGGCCTGGATAGAGTGGACGTGGAGAGGATGTTTCCACTATTAGGAAAAACTAGAACCAGAGGCACAACCTCAGGCTGAAGGGACGCTCCTTTAGAACCGAGATGAGGAGGAATTTCTTCAGCCAGAGGGTGGTGAATCTGTGGAACTCTTTGCCGCAGAAGGCTGTGGAGGCCGGGTCATTGAGTGTCTTTAAGACAGAGATAGATCGGTTCTTGATTGATAAGGGGGTCAGGGGTTATGGGGAAAAGGCAGGAGAATGGGGATGAGAAAAGTATCAGCCATGATTGAATGGCGGAGCAGACTCGATGGGCCGAGTGGCCTAATTCTGCTCCTATGTCTTATGGGATAAATATAAGATAGTGAATAATAAATCTACTAGGATTTCAGGAAATATTTCCTTTACCCAGAGAGTGGGGAAAATGTGGAACTTGCTACCACAGGGAATGGAGTTGAGGCGAACAGTGTAGCGGTATCCACATCAGGGAGAAAGGGATAGGATGGACTGATGGAGCAAGACCATGCGGAACCTTAACACTGGCACAGATTGTCAATATAGCTAGTTTCTGTGCTGTAAACTCTGTGTAACTCCATGTATACTCTTTGCATAAGATTCAGAACAGAGGTTACTGAGGTAGACAAGATTCTAATAACCACCAAGACAGCTACGCAGTAAGGTCGGGGATAAGTTGTTTTTTTTCAATTCTTTCACCGGCTGTGGGCGTCACTGGGCTGGGCCCAGCACCTGTTGCCCATGGCTAATTGCCCCTTGAATTGAGTGTCTCACTCGGCCATTTTGGAGGGAGAATCAAACAGCTTCATGTGCTCCGGGTCCATAGGACTCTAAAATCGGCCCCACAGGTGGAGGAGGTGGTTAAGAAGGCGTATGGTGTGCTGGCCTTTATCAATCGAGGGATTGAGTTTAGAAGTCCGGGGATAATGATGCAGCTATATAAGACCCTCGTCAGACCCCACTTGGAGTACTGTGCTCAGTTCTGGTCGCCTCATTACAGGAAGGATGTGGAAAAGATTGAAAGGGTGCAGAGGAGATTTACAAGGATGTTGCCTGGATTGAGTGGCAGGCCTTATGAGGATTGGCTGAGGGAGCTCGGTCTTTTCTCCTTGGAGAGACGAAGGATGAGAGGTGACCTGATAGAGGTGTACAAGATGTTGAGAGGTATAGATCGGGTGGACTCTCAGAGGCTTTTTCCCAGGGTGGAAATGGCTGCTACGAGAGGACACAGGTTTAAGGTGCTGGGGGGTAGGTACAGAGGAGATGTCAGGGGGAAGTTTTTCACACAGAGGGTGGTGGGCGAGTGGAATCGGCTGCCGTCAGTGGTGGTGGAGGCAAACTCAATAGGGTCTTTTAAGAGACTTCTGGATGAGTACATGGGACTGAATAGGATTGAGGGTTATAGGTAGGTCTATTTATAAGCCTAGGTAGGTAGGGACACGACCGGCGCAACTTGTGGGCTGAAGGGCCTGTTTGTGCTGTAGTTTTTCTATGTTCTATGTTCTAACTCTGCACATTCTTCCTTTGCAAATAACAGTCTAATTCCCTTGGGAATGCTTGAATTGAACCTACCTCCACCATTCTGGACCCTAACCTATGCATGCAGTTAATGGGACACTTCGTCAGTGCCATAGAGCCATAGAGGTTTACAGCATGGAAACAGGCCCTTCGGCCCAACTTGTCCATGCCGCCCTTATTTTTTTTTAAAAACCCCTAAGCTAATCCCAATTGCCCACATTTGGCCCATATCCCTCTATACCCATCTTCCCCATGTAACTGTCTAAATGCTTTTTAAAAGACAAAATTGTACCCACCTCTACTACTGCCTCTGGCAGCTCATTCCAGACACTCATCACCCTCTGTGTGAAAAAATTGCCCCTCTGGACACTTTTGTATCTCTCCCCTCTCACCTTAAACCTATGCCCTCTAGTTTTAGACTCCCCTAACTTTGGGAAAAGATATTGACTATCTAGCTGATCTGTGCCCCTCATTATTTTATAGACCTCTATAAGATCACCCCTCAGCCTCCTACGCTCCAGAGAAAAAAGTCCCAGTCTATCCAGCCTCTCCTTATAACTCAATCCATCAAGTCCCGGTAGCATCCTAGTAAATCTTTTCTGCACTCTTTCTAGTTTAATAATATCCTTTCTATAATAGGCTGACCAGAACTGCGCACAGTATTCCAAGTGTGGCCTTACCAATGTCTTGTACAACTTCAACAAGACGTCCCAACTCCTGTATTCAATGTTCTGACCGATGAAACCAAGCATGCCGAATGCCTTCTTCACCACTCTGTCCACCTGTGACTCCACTGAAGACAATAATTACAAGTGTCCTGAGGAAGGATGCCCTTGCTATGGAGGGAGTACAGCGAAGGTTTACCAGGCTGATTCCTGGGATGGCAGGTCTGTCATATGAGGAGAGACTAAGTCGGTTAGAATTATATTCACAGGAGTTTAGAAGAGTGAGAGGGGGGATCTCATAGAAACTTATAAAATTCTAACAGGATTAGACAGGGTAGATTCAGAAAGGATGTTCCTGATGGTGGGCGAGTCCAGAACGATCATAGAATCCCTACAGTACAGAAGGAGGCCATTCAGCCCATCGAGTCTGTCCTGACCACAATCCCACACAGGCCCTACTCCCATAACCCCACACATTTACCCTGCTAATCCCCTTGACACTAAGGGTCAATTTAGCACGGGCCAATCCACCTAACCAGCAGGTCTTTCGGACTGCGGGAGGAAACCGGAGCACCCCGAAGAAACCCACGCAGACACGGGGAGAACGTGCAAACTCCACACAGTGACCTGAGGCCGGAATTGATCCCGGGTCCCTGGCGCTGTGAGGCAGCAGCGGTAACCACCGTGCCTAGGGGTCATAGTTTGAGGGTCTTTTAGGACTGGGGTGAAGAGAAATTTCTTCACCCAGAGGGTGGTGAATGTGTGGAATTCACTCCCACAGAAAGTAGTTGAGGCCAAAACGTTGTGTGATTTCAGGAAGGAATTAGATATCGCTCTTGGGGCTAAAGGGATCGAGGGATATGGGGGGGAAGCGGGGATCAGGATATTGAATTTGATGATCAGCCACTATCACAATGAATGGCGGAGCAGGCTCAAAGGGCCGAATGGCCTCCTTCTGCTTCTGGTTTCTATGTTAAAGTTTATTTATTAGTCACCAATAAGGCTTACATTAACATTGCAATGAAGTTACTGTGAAATTCCCCTAGTCGCCACACTCCGGCACCTGTTCGGGTCAATGCACCCTAACCAGTACATCTTTCGGACTGTGGGAGGAAACCGGAGCACCCGGAGGAAACCCACGCAGACATGGGGAGAACGTGCAGACTCCACACAGACAGTGACCCGAGGCTGGGAATCGAACCCGGGTCCCTGGAGCTTTGAGACAGCAGTGCTAACCCACTGTGCCGCCCCAATAGTTAGTTAATAGTTAGCCCTCAGTCAACTCCTAAAAATAGGATATTTGTGGGATCTTGCTGTGCACAAATGCATGTTCTACATTTGATTTGATTTATTGTCACATGTATTTACAGTGAAAAGTATTGTTTCTTGCGGGCTGTGCAGACAAAGCATACCGTTCATAGAGAAGGAAAGGAGAGAGTGCAGAGTGCATCACGGCTGTGATTAGGCTTCGACAGGGCGTCATTGGCTGTGAAGCAGCGTGAGGCATCTACAGATCGCGAAAGATGACATAGATGATTTGGAGTTGGGGACCAAGTGCAGTGTGTCAAAATTCGCAGATGACACTAAGATGGGTGGCAGAGCAAAGTGTGCAGAGGATGCTGAAAGTCTGCAAAGGGATACAGATAGTCTAAGTGAGTGGGCGAGGGTCTGGCAGATGGAGTACAATGTTGGTAAATGTGAGGTCATCCATTTTGGCAGGAATAACAGCAAAATGGACTATTATTTAAATGGTAAAAAATTGCAGCATGCTGCTGTGCAGAGGGACCTGGGTGTCCTTGTGCAGGAATCTCAGGGAGTTGGTTTGCAGGTGCAGCAGGTAATTAAGAAGGCAAATGGAATTTTGTCCTTCATTGCGAGAGGGATGGAGTTTAAAAACAGCGAGGTTATGTTGCAGCTGTATAAGGTGCTGGTGAGGCCACACCTGGAGTACTGTGTACAGTTTTGGTCTCCTTACATGAGAAAGGATAAACTGGCACTGGAGGGGGTGCAGAGGAGATTCACTAGGTTGATTCCAGAGTTGGGAGGGTTGGCTTATGAGGAGGGACTGAGTAGACTGGGGCTATACTCATTGGAATTCAGAAGAATGAGGGGAGATCTTATGGCGGCACGGTAGCACAGTGGGTTAGCACTGCTGCTTCACAGCTCCAGGGACCTGGGTTCGATTCCTGGCTTGGGTCACCATCTGTGTGGAGTTTGCACATTCTCCCCATGTCTGCGTGGGTTTCCTCCGGGTGCTCCAGTTTCCTCCCACAGTCCAAAGATGTGCGGGTTAGGTTGATTGGCCATGATAAAATTGCCCCTTAGTTTCCTGAGATGCGTAGGTTAAAGGGATTAGTGGATAAAATATGTAGGGGTAGGGCCTGGGTGGGATTGTGGTCGGTGCAGACTCGATGGGCCGAATGGCCTCTTTCTGCACTGTAGGGTTTCTATGATTCTATGATTTCTATGAGAAACATATAAGATTATGAAGGGAATAGATAAGATAGAAGCAGGGAAGTTGTTTCCACTGGCGGGTGAAACTAGAACGAGGGGGCATGGCCTCAAAATAAGGGGAAGCAGATTTAGGACTGAGTTGAGGAGGAACTTCTTCACACAAAGGGTTGTGAATCTGTGGAATTCCCTGCCCAGTGAAGCAGTTGAGGCTACCTCATTGAATGTTTTTAAGGCAAGGATAGATAGATTTTTGAACAGTAAAGGAATTAAGGGTTACGGTGAGCGGGCAGGTAAGTGGAGCTGAGTCCACGAAAAGATCAGCCACGATCTTATTGAACGGCGGAGCAGGCCTCGAGGGGACCAGATGGCCCACTCCTGCTCCTGGTTCTTAAGAAAGGAGCTGTCGAAGGCTCCCCTTGTTTTGGGGCATCAGTTTTAATATTTTTTACAGGCCGCCTCCCCCTCTTCCCTTCTCAAGACCGACAGTTTTAGGGTTAATGAAGTTTACTGAAATGTGGAGTGCATTCTACAACCATGACAATGTGCTGGGCGAACAAAACGTATCCTGCAAATTCGCTGCCTCAGAATAAAGATAGCTGTAAAGGCAAGGAGAGCTGTGGGCGTTAGAATTTCTAGGTCAGAGCAGTCAGGCTGTGGTGTTCTTTCAGTGGACCACGTGACTGTTGTGTTGCTCCATACTCTCACATAATCAAGGCCTGGAGCCGGCCGTCCAGCTCACACCATCATTACTCCATTGGCTGAACTTTAAATCCATTTTTAAATAAATTAATTCCTTCCCAATCTTCGCCCCGCCGCCCTCATCTTTGATTGGCGAGGTTAGGATTGTTTTCACTGGAGTTCAGACGAATGAGGGAGCGGGGAGGGGGTATCTCGTAGAGGCTTATAAAATTCTAACAGGACTAGACGCAGGGAGGATGTTCCCGATGGTGGGTGGGGGGAGTCCAGAACCAGGGGGTCACAGTCTGAGGATTCGGGGTAGACCATTTAGGACGGAGGTGAGGAGACATTTCTTCACCCAGAGAGTGGTGGAATTCATTACCACATGAGGTGCGAGGATAGGGCTGGCACAGTGGTTAGCCCTGCTACGGTTCAATCTACGGCTGGGGTCCCGAGAGTCTGCACGTTCTCCCCGTGTCTGCGTGGGTTTCCTCCGGGAACTTTAGCAAGGCCTTTGACAAGGTAGCGTATGGTAGGTTGTTGCATAAAGTTAAATCTGATGGGATCCAAAGTGAGGTATCTAAATGGATACAAAATTAGCTTCTGTGGGGTGGTTGTAGAGAGTTGTTTTTCAAACTGGAGGCCTGTGAACAGCGGGGTGCCTCAGGGATCAGTGCTGGGCCCACTGTTATTTGTCATTTATATTAATGATTTGGATGAGAATATAGGGGGTGTGGTGGACCTCAGTTGTGCCTTTGTCCTATATGGACCACCGTTGTGAGTGCTTGTCATACCTGGACACATCCCCTTCCAGTTTGGTTCCTCCCCTCGGCACCTCGTATAAAGGTGGCTGTCTCCTCCCCCTTGTTCAGTCCAGGTTGGTTATTTGTTGGGATCTGCTCCTGATTCTGTTGTGAATAAAAGCCTACACTTGTATTGGCACACCGGTAGTCTTTCGCCTTATTGATAGCGCATCAGGGGGCATTGGTTAGAAAGTTTGCAGATGACACCAAGATTGGTGGCATAGTGGACAGTGAAGAAAGTTATCTCCAACTGCAGCGGGATCTTGATCAATTGGGTCAATGGGCTGACGAATGGCAGATGGAGTTTAATTTAGACAAATGCGAGGTGATGCATTTTGGTAGATTGAACCAGGGCAGGACTTACTCAGTTAATGGTAGGGCGTTGGGGAGAGTTACAGAACAAAGAGATCTAGGGGTACATGTTCATAGCACCTTGAAAGTGGAGTCACAGGTGGACAGAGTGGTGAAGAAGGCATTTGGCATGCTTGGTTTCATCGGTCAGAACATTGAATACAGGAGTTGGGACGTCTTGTTGAAGTTGTACAAGACATTGGTAAGGCCACACTTGGAATACTGTGTGCAATTCTGGTCACCCTATTATAGAAAGGATATTATTAAACTAGAAAGAGTGCAGAAAAGATTTACTAGGATGCTACCGGGACTTGATGGATTGAGTTATAAGGAGGCTGGATAGACTGGGACTTTTTTCTCTGGAGCGTAGGAGGCTGAGGGGTGACCTTATCGAGGTCTATAAAATAATGAGGGACATAGAGAAGGTAGTCAATATCTTTTCCCAAAAGTAGGGGAGTCTAAAACTAGAGGGCATAGGTTTAAGGTGAGAGGGGAGAGATACAAAAGGGTCCAGAGGGAGTCCTAGTCCAGGATTCTCTAAAGGTAAACTTGCAGGTTGAGTCCGTAATTAAGAAAGCAAATGTAATGTTGTCATTTATCTCAAGAGGCTTGGAATACAAAAGCAGGGATGTACTTCTGAGGCTTTATAAAGCACTGGTTAGGCCCCATTTGGAGTACTGTGAGCAATTTTGGGCCCCACACCTCAGGAAGGACATACTGGCACTGGAGCGGGTCCAGCGGAGATTCACACGGATGATCCCAGGAATGGTAGGCCTGACATACGATGAACGTCTGAGGATCGTGGGATTATATTCATTGGAGGTTAGGAGGTTGAGGGGAGATCTAATAGAAACTTACAAGATAATGAACGGCTTAGATAGGATGGACGTAGGGAAGTTGTTTCCATTAGCAGGGGAGACTAGGACGCGGGGGCACAGCCTTAGAATAAAAGGGAGTCACTTTAGAACAGAGATGAAGAGAAATTTCTTCAGCCAGAGAGTGGTGGGTCTGTGGAATTCATTGCCACAGAGGGCTGTGGAGGCCGAGACGTTGAGCGTCTTCAAGACAGAAATTGATAAATTCTTGATTTCTCGAGGAATTAAGGGCTATGGGGAGAGAGCGGGTAAATGGAGTTGAAATCAACCATGATTGAATGGTGGAGTGGACTCGATGGGCCGAATGGCCTTACTTCCGCTCCTATGTCTTATGGTCTTATTATTTCACACAGATGGTGGTGAGTGTCTGGAACGAGCTGCCAGAGGTAGTCGTAGAGGCGGGTACAATTTTATCTTTTAAAAAGCATTTTGATAGTTACATGGGTACGATGGGTATAGAGGGATATGGGCCAAATGTAGGCAATTGGGATTAGCTTAGGGGTTTAAAAAAAAAGGGCGGCATGGACAAGTTGGGCCGAAGGGCCTATTTCCATGCTGTAAACCTCTATGACTCCATGAGGTGTTCCGGTTTCCTCCCACAGTCCGAAAGACGTGCTGGTTAGGGTGGATTGGCCGTGCTAAATTCTCCCTCAGTGTTACCCGAACAGGCGCCAGAGTGTGGCGACTAGGGGATTTTCGCAGTAACTTCATTGCAGTGTTAATGTAAGCCTACTTGTAACACTAATAAATAAACTTTAAATAAAAGATCACCCAATGAGTGGTGAGTCTGTGGAATTCATTCCCACAGGAAGTAGTTGATGCCAAAACATTGAATGTATTCAAGAGGCGGCTGGATATAGCACTTGGGGGCGAATGGGATCAAAGGTTATGGGGAGAAAGCAGGATTAGGCTATTGAGTTGGATGATCAGCCATGATGGTGATGAATGGTGGAGCAGGTTCGAAGGGCCTTCTCCTGCTCCTATTTTCTATGTTTCTATCTAATTGGAATACAGCCCCAGAAATTCCTCCGAATGACTATTTTTCAAATGAGCCAAAGATGTAGTGTTGGCAAGATATTCAACTATAGTCTGCTTTATCACACGGCAATCCTTTTATTTAAAGTTTATTTATTAGTGTTACAAGTAGGCTTACATTAACACTGCAATGAAGCCACACTCTGGCGCCTGTTCGGGTAACACCGAGGGAGAAATTAGCATGGCCAGTCCACATAACCAGCACGTCTTTTGGATTGTGGGAGGAAACCAGAGCACCCGGAGGAAACCCACGCAGACACGGGGAGAACATGCGGACTCCGCAGTGACCCAAGCCAGGAATTGAACTGTAGCAATGCTAACCACTGTGCCAGCCCTATCCTTGCATTAAAATGGGGAAAGGAGGGAAGCACAGAGATCGAGGTTGGAATCAATCACTATTTCCTTTCCTTGTTAATCAAGGGAGCACCTACGCCAACTGTGCGGACCATACTCGGGTCTCAGTGAGCAGCACAGTGATCAGCATTGCTGCCTCAGAGTGGCAAGGACCTGGGTTCAATTCTGGCCTCAGGTGACTGTGTGAAGTTTGCACGTCCCCCCCCATGTCTGCGTGGCTTTCCTCCGGGTGCTCCAGTTTCCCCACACACTCCAAAGATGTGCAGGTTAGGTGGATTGGCTATGCTAAATTGCCCCTTAGTGTCCAAAGATGTGCAGGTTAGGTGGATTGGCCATGGTAAATTGCCCCTTAGTGTCCAAAGATGTGCAGGTTAGGGGGATTGGCCGTGCTAAATTGCCCCGTAGTGTCCAAAGATGAGCAGGTTAGGTGGATTGGCAATGCTAAATTGCCCCTTAGTGTTTAAAGATATGCAGGTTAGGTGGATTGGCTATGCTAAACTGCTCAATGTCAGGGGATTAGCAGGGTAAACATGTGGGGTTAGGGCCTGGTGGGATTGTCAGCGATGCAGGCTGGATGGGCCAAATGGCCTCTTTCTGCACGGTACAGATTCTAAGATCAGCTAATTTAGACAGATTGGGATCTCCGTCTCCATGGCTCGATGCCAAACACAGCAAAGTCCTTATCTTCTGTGTGAACTGAGGGAGCCACTAGATTTGCTTTGCTTTGAAAAGTCAAATCGCCATTCACAAACAACAAGATTAAAAATGTCAATGTTCCTTACCTCGTTCCCGCTTGGAGCCCTACTCCGCAGGATGGAGCTCCGAGCTGGGCCCCTGCTGCTTGGAACCCTGCTCCACAGGATGGAGCTCCGAGCTGGGCTCCTGCTGCTTGGTTGGAGCCCTATTCCACAGGATGGAGCTCCGAGCTGGGCCCCTGCTGCTTGGAACCCTGCTCCACAGGATGGAGCTCTAAGCTGGGCCTGGGCATGCTGGAAAAGGCAGTACAGAATCAAACCAGGCCACTGGAGCTGTATGCCCGAGGATAACATGAGTGTGCTTATTTGCCATAATCATTCAATTCTGCGTCAAGGTTGTTGGTGGCTTTGAAATAATACAAATCACAAAGATATTTCAGACAAGACGTTTATTGAAAATAGCCACACATTACATTTCATTCACTGGTACAGCATTCTACTATAGGACTGCACCTTCCATGCATTAAGCTACAGGTCTATGGGCCAGGTGGAAGAAGGTGGGATTAGAAATGGCACCCGGGAGTCCTCGGGCAGCATTGAACAAGATGGACTGAATGGCCTCCTTCTGTGCTGTAATTTTTCTATGGGGGGGCGGAAATGCGGGACTCACTCCCATTTGCGGGGGGACAATGTTAGACTTGCTCCCACTGGGGGGACAGGGAGAATGCGGGACTCGCTCCCACTGGGGGGACATGGAGAATGCGGGACTCGCTCCCACTGGGGGGACAGGGAGAATGCGGGACTCGCTCCCACTGGGGGGACAGGGAGAATGCGGGACTCGCTCCCACTGGGGGGACAGGGAGAATGCGGGACTCGCTCCCACTGGGGGGGCGGGGAAGCAGGGCGGGGGGGGGAATATGGGACTTAATGTGTAACTCGCTTTCTCAGAGAGTGGTCGAGATGAATAGTAGAGACACTTAAGGGGAATCTGGATAAACGCACGAGGGGGAATGGAATAGAAGGACATTCTGACAGGGGAGATGGAAAGGGGTGGGAGGAGGTTCAGGTGGAACAGAAGGGCCGAATGGGCTGTTTCTGTGTTACAAACTGTACAACTTTCATTAAATCTGCGGGGGACAAAGCTTTGAGGAAAACACCATCACGGTGCATCCTTTCCTCCGAATGAATCATCCAATGGTCTCTCATGCTGAACCATCAAGTTGTGGGACAATTCGCAAGCAGGTGAATGGCCGGGAAGGAAGCAACGCCCAAGGCAGCACGGCTCACCACCACCTTCTCGAGGGGCAATTAGGGATGGGTAATAAATGTTGTCCCGGCCAGCGACACCCACACCCTGTAAATAATAAAATCCCGTTTGTTAAGGCCGCCCACCCTCTCCACAGCCAGATGTTCTGGGCTGTACAATGCCGTCACATTCACACAGCTGCAATGAATGGATAACGTAGCGTTCCTTTCCGCCATTAATGAGCATAGCTCAAGTTTCGCAGCACGGTGGTTAGCACTGCTGCCTCACAGCACCAGGGACCCGGGTTCGATTCCAGCCTCGAGTCACTGTCTGTGTGGAGTTTGCACGTTCTCCCCCGTGTCTGCGTGGGTTTCCTCCCACACTCCAAAGATGGTCGATTGGCCACGCAGAGTTGCCTCTTAGTATCAGGGGGAGTAGCAGGGGGTTACGGGGATAGGGCCTGGGTGGGATTGTTGCTGGTGCAGGCTCGATGGGCCGAAAGGCCCCTTCTGCACTGTAGGGATTCTATGAGGAGGAAAAGACTACACAAACTAAGGTTGCATTCCCTGGAATTTCGATGGTTATAGAACATAGAACAGTACAGCACAGAACAGGCCCTTCGGCCCACGATGTTGTGCCGAGCTTTATCTGAAACCAAGATCAAGCTATCCCACTCCCTATCATCCTGGTGTGCTCCATGTGCCTATCCAATAACCCAAGGAACAGTTTGATCGAACGTTACAAGGTTTTAAACGGAACAGGTAGTTTCTCTATATTCACGGTCTAGTGCTAAGGGGCAGGTCTTTCAGGAGTGAAGTTAGGGAACACTTCTACACACAAAACAGCGGGAGAATTTTGAAACTCTGCTGCAAACGGCCTCCGATTGTAGAGCGGATCCAGTGAAATGGTGATGAAATTGAACCCACCCCACTTCCAAAACCCAGACAATATTTTCTGCTGCTCTCTATCCCTGCTGACATCCACCTGACCAATCTGCAATGGGGGTGCCGAGATTCGATTAGATGTTCTCAAACATGCAGGGACAAAGAATACAGGGAAAGTCCAACCCCGGTACAAACAATGTGGCAGCTTGCAATACTGAGGGACCTTGTCCAGACGTCAGTGAAAGCGAACACCCAGGTGCAGCAAGCAATTAATGGCCAATGGGACGCTGGCCTCCAGAGTCAGAGCAACACTGCACGGAAACAGGCCCTTCAGCCCAATCAGTCCTAGCCGACCATGGTGCCCTCCCAGCTAGTCCCAACTGCCCACATCTGGCCCTCCAGTCCTTTCCCATCCATGTACTTATCCAAATGTTATGTTTACTGCAAGAGGATTTGAGTATCGGAGGAAAGAGTCACAGAATCACAGTGCAGGAGGCCATTCAGCCCATTGAGTCTGTACCGAGTCTTTGACGGAGCGTCCTGCTCTATCCCTGTGAACCCCACACATTTACCCGGCTAATCCCCCTAATCCACACATCCTGGGACACTAAGGGACAATTTAGCATGGCCAATCCCACCTAACCTACACATCTTTGGACACTGAGGGGCAATTTAGCATGGCCAATCCATCTAACCCACACATCTTTGGACACTAAGGGCAATTTAGCATGGCCAATCCACCTAACCCACACATCTTTGGACACTAAGGGGCAATTTAGCATGGCCAATCCACCTAACCTACACATCTTTGGACACTAAGGGGCAATTTAGCATGGCCAATCCACCTAACCCACACATCTTTGGACACTAAGGGGCAATTTAGCACGGCCAATCCACCTAACGTGCACATCTTTGGACACTAAGGGGCAATTTAGCACGGCCAATCCCCCTAACTTACACATCTTTGGACACTAAGGAGCAATTTAGCATGGCCAATCCACCTAACCTGCACATCTTTGGACACGAAGGGGCAATTTAGCATGGCCAATCCCCCTAACCTACACATCTTTGGACACTAAGGGACAATTTAGCATGGCCAATCCACCTAACCCACACATCCTTGGACTGTGGGAGGCAACTGGAACACCCAGAGGAAATCCTCGCAGAACACGGAAAGAACATGCAAACTCCACACCTGAGGCTGGAATTGAACCTGGGTCCCTGGCGCTGTGAGGCAGCAGTGCCAACCACAGGAAGAGTTGCTGCAATTGTGCGGAGCCCTGGTGATAACACTGCACCCAAAGTACAGGCGGCATGGTGACACAGTGGTTAGCACTGCTGCCTCACAGCGCCAGGGACCTGGGTTTGATTCCCGGCTTGGGGTCACTGTCTGTGCGGAGTTTGCACGTTCTCCCCGTGTCTGCGTGGGTTTTCCTCCGGGTGCTCCGGTTTCCTCCCAGTCTGGAAGGCCTGCTGGTTAGGGTGCATTGACCCGAACAGGCGCCGGAGTGTGAATTTCACAGTAGCTTCATTGCAGTGTTAATGTAAGCCTTACTTGTGACAAATAAATAAACTTTTAAGTCTTGGGTACAGTTTTGGTCTCCTTACCGAACAATAAACCTGCCACAAAGGAAGTGCAATGTGTTCACTGGACTGATCCTTGGGATGGTGCATTGTCCTGTGGGGAGATTGAGGAGACTGGGCCTGGAGTCTCTGGAGTTTAGAAGAATGCGGGGTGACCCGGTGAAGAATATAAAATTCTCACAGACTAGACGCAGGATGTTTCTCTGGCTGGGACGGAGGGGTGTGTGTGTGGATCTAGAACAAGGGGACACAGTCTGAGAATAAGAGACGGCCAATTTAGGACTGAGATGAGGAGGAATTTCTTCAGTCAGGTGGTGGTAAATCTTTGGAATTCTCTACTCCTGAAGGCTGTGTAGGCTCAATATAGTTAAGGATGTTCAAGACAGAGGTCGACAGATTTCTGGATATTGAAGATATTGAGAGATGGGAGTAGTGCGGAAAGTTGAGCTAGAAGATCAAAGCAGGCTCACGGGGCTGAATGGCCTACTCCATTCCTTCATGGGATGTGGGCGTCGCTGGCTGGGTCAGCATTTATTGGCCATCCCTAGTTGTCATTCAGGTGAGCTGCCTTCTTGTACCCGCTGCAGTACGTATGGCGTAGGTAACACCCACAGTGCCGTTAGGGAGGGAGTTCCAGAATATTGACCCAGAGACAGTGAAGGAACGGCCAATGTATATTTCCAAGTCAGGATGATCAGTGACTTGGAGGGGAACCTCCAGGTGGTGGTGTTCCCAGGTTTCTGCTGCTCTTACCCTACTAGATGGCAGAGGTCGTGGGTTTGGCAGGTGCTGTCGAAGGAGCTTCGGAGATCCTGGCACTCAGGCCCACGCAGCCTCACTGATCCCGGGGCTCCTGCCTGACCAGCCCGGAGATGCCGGGACCAGCCCCCCTGCAAATTCCCAATCACTCGCCAATTGGCAGCCAAGCCTTCAGTTGCCTGGGCGTTAAATTCTAATTTCCTCATTTACCACTGGAAGGATGGTGTGAGCAGATCAATCATAACTTTCAAAAGGGAATTGGATGAATTCCTTGAAGCAAAGGAAAGTTC
Source organism: Mustelus asterias (assembly GCF_964213995.1). Classification (NCBI taxonomy): domain Eukaryota; kingdom Metazoa; phylum Chordata; class Chondrichthyes; order Carcharhiniformes; family Triakidae; genus Mustelus; species Mustelus asterias. The sequence goes on from NC_135831.1 coordinate 1,818,889, forward strand.
GAGGGCTTTCAGGTAGGCAGAGGGATCTGGGCGTACATGCCCACCGATCACTGAAAGTGGCAATGCAGGTGGAGAGGGTAGTCAAGAAGGCATACAACATGCTTGCCTTCATCGGCCGGGGCACTGAGTTTAAAAATTAGCAGGTCATGCTGCAGCTGTACAGAACCTTAGTTGAGCCTCATTTGAAAGATTGCGTTCAATTCTGGTCACCACACTACCAGAAGGATGTGGAGGCTTTGGAGAGGGTACAGAAGAGGTTTAGAAACATAGAAAAACTACAGCACAAACAGGCCCTTCGGCCCACAAATTGTGCCGAACACGTCCCTACCTTCTAGACCTACCTATAACCCTCCATCCTATTAAGTCCCATGTACTCATCCAGGAGTCTCTTAAAAGACCCTATTGAGTTCGCCTCCACCACCACTGACGGCAGCCGATTCCACTCGCCCACCACCCTCTGTGCGAAAAACTTCCCCCTAACATTTCCCCTGTACCTACCCGCCCCAGCACCTTAAACCTGTGTCCTCTCGTAGCAGCCATTTCCACCCTGGGAAAAAGCCTCTGAGAGTCCACCCGATCTATGCCTCTCAACGTCTTATACACCTCTATTAGGTCTCCTCTCATCCTACGTCTCTCCAAGGAGAAAAGACCGAGCTCCCTCAGCCTATCCTCATAAGGCATGCCACTCAATCCAGGCAACATCCTTGTAAATCTCCTCTGCACCCTTTCAATCTTTTCCACATCCTTCCTGTAATGAGGCGACCAGAACTGAGCACAGTACTCCAAGTGGGGTGTGACGAGGGTTTACCCGGATGTTGCCTGGTAAGGAGGGTATTATCTATGAGGAGAGGTTGGAGAAACTCGGTTTGTTCTCAGGGGCACCCTGATAGAGGTCCACAAGATTATGAGTGGCATGGACAGAGTGGATAGTCAGAAGCTTTGTCCCAATGTGGAAAAATCAAGTACTAGGGGACGTAGGATTAAGGCGCGTGGGGAAAAGTTTAGAGGAGGTGTACGAGGTAAGTTTTTTTTAAACAGAGGATAGTGAATGTCTGGAACGCGCTGCCCAGGGAGGTGGTGGGAGCAGGTACAATAGCGGCACTTGAGGGGTATCTAGACGAATATGGCAGCACGGTGGCACAGTGATTAGCACTGCTACCTCCCAGCGCCGGGTTCGATACCCGACTCGGGTCACTGTCTGCGTGGAGTCTGCACATTCTCCCCGTGTCTGCGTGGGTTTCCTCCGGGTGCTCCGGTTTCCTCCAAGGATGTGCGGGTTAGGTTGATTGGCCGTGCTACATCGCCCCTCAGTGTCAGGGGGTTAGTAGGGTAAATAAGTACGGTTATGGGGATGGGGGCCTGGGTGGGATTGTGGTCGGTGCAGACTCGATGGGCCGAATGGCCTCCTTTTGCACTGTAGGGATTCTATGAATAGATGAATGGGAATGGAAGGGTACGGACTCTAAGTGCGTACGGTTTTAGTTGAGGCGCAGGCTTGGAGGGCCGAAGGGCCTGTTCCTGTGCTGTATTTTTCTTGGCTCTTTGACTTTAGGTGGAAGAGCTGGGCGCGCGGTTGCATTGGAAATAATGAGATAGATCCAGAGCCAGCACTGGCACAATGGGCCAACAGTGCAGTGCAATTCGACAATTCTATAATCCCATTTCACCTCTCTGATCACAAACGTACAAGAAAACAATCGCTCCAATTTGCGTGAGGATGTGAATGATTTGAGCGTGGAAAACGCACTGCAGATACACAAGGAAAGGACTGTTGTTACTGGGATTTACATCCAGTGTAACGCGAGTGGAAAGATTTCACACACACACACACTGACTGTTCGAACTGACACCGCTCTGAACTGACCGAACTGACAATTATACAGCCTGTCCTCTCCCCAACTTGCTGCCTGCCCACAGAAAGCATTTTGTTCTCAGGGTACAGAGTGCGGCTTATGGCCCTGAACTCTCAGCTCACGTGTTCACAGCGCATCGGTGGGGATTCGTGAAGCTGAATTCAACCAACTGTGGGCCGGAGACCGGGAACAACGGCAAGAACAGCCACTGGAGTTTCGCAAAAGCCTGGCTAGTTCGCAGATACCCCTCATCCACAGACAATCAAAAGAAGCAGAAGTAGGCCATTCAGCCCATCGAGTCTGTTCCATCATTTAATGAGATCGTGGCTAATGTGCGGCCTAACTCCATACATCTGCCTTTGGCCCGTATCCCTCAATATCTTTGCTTTAACAGAAACTCATCTATCACAGATTTAAAGGCAGCAACTGATCTAGCATCGACTGCCTCTTGTGGAAGAGGGTCCCACACCTCTACCACCCTTTGTGTGTCCCTCAACATCTCTCCTGGACGATCTGTCCCTAATTTTTAGACTATGTCCCCCTAGTTCTAGAATCTCCAATCAATGAAAATAGTTTATATTGATCTACCCTATCTTTTCCTGTTAGTATCTTGGGAGACTTCGAGTGGATCACCCCATGATGACCTTCTAAGTTTGAGAGAAAACAGGTCTAATTTGTGTAATCTCTCATAATTAAACCCTTGAAGTCCAGGTATCATAGAGACAGAGGTTTACACAGCATGGAAACAGGCCCTTCGGCCCAACTTGTTCATGCCGCTCCTTTTTTTAAAAAAAAACCACTAAGCTAGTTCCAACTGCCCGCGTTTGGCCCATATCCCTCTGTACCCATCTTACCCATGTAACTGTCTAAATGCTTTTAAAAGATAACATTGTACCCGCCTCTACTACTGCCTCTGGCAGCTCGTCCCAGACACTCACCACCCTCTGTGTGAAAAAATTGCCCCTCTGGACCCTTTTGTATCTCTCCCCTCACCTTAAACCTATGTCCTCTAGTTTTAGACTCCCCTACCTTTGGGAAAAGATATTGACTATCTAACTGATCTGTGTCCCTCATTATTTTATAGACCTCTATAAGATCACCCCTCAGCCTTCTACACCCCAGAGAAGAAAGTCCCAGTCGATCCAGCCTCCCCTTATAACTCAAACCATCAAATTCTTGTAAATCTACGCTGCACTCCCTCCAAGGCCAATACATCCTTCCCAAGGTGTGGTGCCCAGATCTGCTCCAGGGGTCTAACCAGGGTTTTGTATAGCCATAGCATAACTTCTGCCTCGTTATATTCCACTACTCGAGATACCGGGCGGCACGGTGGGTTAGCACTGCTGCCTCACAGCGCCAGGGACCCGGGTTCGATTCCCGGCTTGGGTCACTGTCTGTGTGGACTTTACACGTTCTCCCCGTGTCTGCTTGGGTTTCCTCCCACAGTCCAAACATGTGCGGGTTAGGTGCATTGGCCATGCTTGATTGCCACTTAGTGTCCTGAGATGCGTAGGTTAGGGGGATTAGTGGAAAAGAAGTGGGGTGACGGGGATAGGGCCTGGGTGGGATTGTTATTGGTGCAGGCTCAATGGGCCGAATGGCCTCCTTCTGCACTGTAGGGATTCTATGATTCTCTGATAAAGACCAACATTCCATAAGCTTCTTATTTTCTGCACCTGTTGGTGGTTATTTAAAGCTCGATGCACTTGAACCCCCCCAAGTCTCTTTGAACATTTAGCAAGATCATAGAGGATGAGAATTGTGGCCTGTTGCCCATAATTCCTCATTCCCTTGTCGATCAAAAATCTAACTCCGCCTTGAATATTTGCAACGAGCCGGCCTCTGCTGAGTGAGAAAATTCAACAGACTAACAACTCCCCAAGAGAAGAAATTCTTCCCCATATCTGTCTAAAATAGGAGCCCCCTCAACCCCCAAGAGGAAATCACTCCATCCTCAGAATTTTATATACCTCTAACTCCAGTCCCACATGGTAGACTTTTAAATGATCTTATAGGTGCCCTGGTGAAGCACTCGACTATCCAGGTTAGCCAGGACTCACCAGCACCATTCACCACCAAGTGGTGATGAAGCATGACGTAGGAGGAGATAGCAGCCACATCAGGGCGAGGGCAGAGAGAATTAACCTGCTCAACAGCTTGTCCTGGGTGTAGTAAACAGCAATTCAGAAGGAAATGAAACTGAAAGCCACTTCCTACAAGTAAAATTAACTTGACCCTGAACACTGAAGTTTACATCAGATACAGTGTACCAGGATTACAGAGAGTGTGCAAAATGGTCAAAACAGCCAACAATCCGAGACCTGGTCCCTTTGGGACCATAGAATCCCCACAGTGCAAAAAGAGGCCATTTGGTCCATTGCCTCTGCACCGACTCAGAAAGAGCAATTTACCCAGGCCCAACCCCCCTAGTCCCAGACATTAACCATGGCAAACCCACCTAACCCACACATCTTTGGACACTAAGGGGCAATTTAGCATGGCAAACCCACCTAACCCACACATCTTTGGACACTAAGGGGCAATTTAGCATGGCAAACCCACCTAACCTACACATCTTTGGACACTAAGGGGCAATTTAGCATGGCCAATCACCCTAACCTGCACGTCTTTGGACACTAAGGGGCAATTTAGCACGGCCAATCCCCCTAACCTGCACATCTTTGGACACTAAGGGGCAATTTAGCATGGCCAATCCCCCTAACCCGCACATCTTTGGACACTAAGGGGCAATTTAGCATGGCCAATCCCCCTAACCCGCACATCTTTGGACACTAAGGGGCAATTTAGCATGGCCAATCCACCTAACGTGCACATCTTTGGACACTAAGGGGCAATTTAGCATGGCAAACCCACCTAACCTACACATCTTTGGACACTAAGGGGCAATTTAGCATGGCAAACCGACCTAACCTACACATCTTTGGACACTAAGGGGCAATTTAGCATGGCAAACCCACCTAACCTACACATCTTTGGACACTAAGGGGCAATTTAGCATGGCAAACCGACCTAACCTACACATCTTTGGACACTAAGGGGCAATTTAGCATGGCCAATCCACCTAACCTGCACATCTTTGGACACCAAGGGACAATTTAGCATGGCCAATCCACCTAACCTGCACATCTTTGAACACTAAGAGGCAATTTGGCATGGCCAATCCCCCTAACCTGCAGGTATTTGGACACTAAGGGGCAATTTAGCATGGCCAATCCACCTAACCTACACATCTTTGGACACTAAGGGGCAATTTAGCATGGCCAATCCACCTAACCTGCACATCTTTGGACTGCGGAAGGAAACCCACGCAGACACGGGGAGAACGTGCAAACTCCACACAGACAGTGACCCGAGGCCGGACTCGAACCCGGGTCCCTGGTGCCATGAGGCAGCAGCGCTAACCCAGTGTGCCACCCATACCTGCAAGAAGCACAAGGGCAGAATCCTGATGGCTACAGGACCATCACTGGTGCCAGTCCTTTCACTGAATTACACGGCATAGGAGGCCATTCGGCTCATGGCGCCCGTGCTGGTTCTTTGAAGAAACAATCCATTAAGTCCCATTCGCTGCTTTCCCCACCCCCTCAACCCCCTTTCCAGGCAGTGTATTCCAGATCAAAGCAACTTACCTGTTGAAATTTCGCACCATTCCCCCCCCCCACCCCTGGTGATTATTTTGCCAATTACCTTACATCTGTCCCCTCTGGTTACGAACCCCTAACCACATCCATCGCACCCCCAAACCAAACAGAAACAGATTCTCCTTATTTACTCGATAAAAACTCTCGACTAAATCGCCCCTTCTCTGCCCCAGGGAGAACGCTCCCAGCTTCTCCAGTCTCTCCACATTAACTGAACTCCCTCATCACTGGGACTAGTCTGGTAAATCTCCTCTGCACCTTCTCCAAGGCCGTGACATCTCTCCCAACAGAACCGGACACAACGCTCCAGCTGAAACCTAACCAGTCATATATAACTAAAAGGGTTTAGGGATATAAACCTGCTTGTTTTCGTACACTGCCACCATTTATAAAGCCAGTTGTTTTAAAAATAGAAGCACGAGGAGGCCATTCGGCCCTTCGAGCCCCTGCTCCCCCACTCATTTTGATCCTGGCTGATCAAATTCCCTGATCCCCCCTCTTCCCCCCCATATCCCTCCAGCCCCAAGAGCGATATCTAATTCCTTCTTGAAATCACACAACGTTTTGGCCTCAACTACTTTCTGTGGGAATGAATTGCACACATTCACCACCCTCTGGGTGAAGAAACTTCTCCTCACCTTAGTCCCAGAAGGTTTACCCCTTGTCCTCAAACTATGACCCCTAGTTCTGGACTCCCCCACCATCGGGAACATTCTTTCCGAATCCACCCTGTCTAACCCTGTTAGAATTAAGTTTATCTTGAGGTTCTCCCTCTCACTCTTCTAAACGCCAGTGAATATATGAATATAAGAACTAGGAGCAGGAGTAGGCCACCTAGCCCCTCAAGCCTGCTCCGCCATTCAATAAGATCATGGCTGATCTGATAGTGGGTTCAGTTCCACTTACCCGCCCGCTCCCCATAACCCGTAATTCCCTTATTGACTAAAAACCTATCTATCTGTGACTTAATATAATCCTAACCAACTTAGTCTCTCCTCATATGAGAGACCCACCATCCCAGGAATCAGCCTGGTAAAGCTTCACTGCACTCCCTCTATAACAAGGACATCCTTCCTCAGATAAGGAGACCAAAACTGCACACAATGCTCCAGATGTGGCCTCACCAACCCCCTGTACAATTGCAACAGAACCTCCCTATCCCTCTACCCCTTTCTCCTGCCACCTTCCAAAGAATGATCATCGAGTCATAGAGGTTTACAGCATGGAAACAGGCCCTTCGGCCCAACTTGTCCATGCCGCCCTTTTTTTAAAAACCCCTAAGCTAATCCCAATTTCCCGCATTTGGCCCATATCCCTCTATACCCGTCGTACCCATGTAACTATCTAAATGTTTTTCAAAAGACAAAATTATACCCGCCTCTACTACTACCTCTGGCAGCTTGTTCCAGACACTCACCACCCTCTGTGTGAAAACATTACCCCTCTGGACACTTTTGTAACTCTCCCCTCTCACCTTAAACCTCTGCCCTCTAGTTTTAGACTCCCCTACCTTTGGGGAAAAGATATTGACTATCTAGCTGATCTGTGCCCCTCATTATCTTATAGACCTCTATAAGGTCACCCCTCAGCCTCCTACGCTCCAGAGAAAAAAGTCCCAGTCTATCCAGCCTCTCCTTGTAACTCAAACCATCAAGTCCCGGTAGCATCCTAGTAAATCTTTTCTGCACTCTTTCTAGTTTAGTAATATCCTTTCTATAATAGGGATTACATGAACGGTGCACATGAACTCCTTGGTGTGTCCACACTCTACCCAATTATATCATATCGACGTTCTGCCATTATGTTCACTTTGGGGGTGAAACGTTAGCAGTATGGTTGAATAAAGTGTAATGGATGAAGTGAAATATTCCCTCAAGTCTCAGTTCAGTGGGCAGCATTCCCCCTCTCAACAGGAAGGCCACAAGTCCAAATAAAAACAAAACAAAACTGCAAATACTCAGCAGGTCCAGCAGCATCTGTGGAGAGAGGGAGAAACAGAGTTAACGTTGCAGGTCTGTGGCCTTTCATTAGAACTGAAGAAAGATAGGGGGGGGGGAAGAGGAGAGGCGGGGAAGGACTGGACAGGGTGGAGGGCAGGAGAGATTCACTAACAAAAGAGCTCACAATGCAGAAGCAAAAGAGGGTGGTAATGGATATAGTAAAGGAACTGCCATACAGTGCGAGCGGCTCTATCGCAGCCACCTGAACGCAACACGTGGAAACAAGCCAACAACAACAGCTCAAAAAGCGCACACAGAACAGGCAGACATTCTGGTCTAAAGTTGCTGAGAGTCCAGAGGGCTGTGGAGTGCCAAGCTGGAAGACGAAGCACAGTTCCTCGAGCTTGTGTCGAGTTTCAGCGCAACACCACAGCAGGTCAAGGACAGAGGGGTCAGAGTGGGAGCAGAACGGAGACTTAGAATGGGTCGGTTAGGGTGCATTGGCCGTGTTAAATTCTCCCTCAGTGTAACGGGGCGACACGGTGGCAGAGTGGTCAGCGCTGCTGCTTCACAGCGCCAGGGACCTGGGTTCGATTCCCGGCTTGGGGTCACTGTCTGTGTGGAGTTTGCACATTCTCCTCGTGTCTGCGCGGGTTTCCTCCGGGTGCTCCGGTTTCCTCCCACAGTCCAAAGATGTGCGGGTTAGGTTGATTGGCCGTGCTAAAATTGCCCCTTAGTGTCCTGAGATGCGTAGGTTAGAGGGATTGGCGGGTAAATGTGTAGGGATATGGGGATAGGGCCTGGGTGGGATTCTGGTCGGTGCAGACTCGATGGGCCAGATGGCCTCTTTCTGCACTGCAGGGTTTCTATAAACCCAAACAGGTGCCGGAGTGTGGCGACTAGGGGATTTTCACAGTAACTTCATTGCAGTGTTAATGTAAGCCTATTTGTGACACTAATAAAAAAGTGATAGGAAGTTCAGGGTCATAAATGCTGACAGACTAAACAAAGGTGTTCCACAGCGTGATCACCCCAGCTTCATCTCGTCTCCCCAGTGTAGAGGGGACCAGATCACAAATGGCGCATACTAACCCGAAAGAGTTACATGAAAATGGCTGTTTGATTTGAAAGGAGTGTCCGGGCCTTGAAAGGCAAGAAGGGGGGGGAGGTAGGGGGTCACTGGCAAGGAAAGGGATGTCAGGGTTAACTGGTGGGTGGGACCTGGGTGCTGAGGGGAGAACGGTCCCTTCGGAATGCTGAACGTGGGCGGCAGCGAGGAAACTGCTGGAGCAAGGAAAATGATCCGGTGAAAACGGAGGGGTGAAAGATGAGGAACAAGAGGAACCCTATCATGGTTCAGGGATAGAGGGGAAGGAACGAGAAAAGCAGAAATGGCTCAGATCACACAGTTGGGGATCCGCAGTTCAGGAAAAGGGAAGAGACATCGGGATTGTCCGAAGATGTGCAGGTTAGGCGGATTGGCCACACTAAATTGCCCCTTGGTGTCAGGGGGACTAGCTAGGGTAAACGCACGGGGTTATGGGGATAGGGCCTGGGTGGCATTATGGTTAGAGTAGACTCGATGGGCCGAATGGCCTCCTTCTGCACTGTGGGGATTCTATGATCGCTGGTCTGGAAGGTTACATCTTCACAAGAGATGGAGAAAGTGGAAAATGGAATGGGGTCCTTACAGGAAGTAGGAAGTGAAGGAGTCTCTTAGAATCCCTCCAGCACAGAAAGAGGCCAATCGGCCCATCGAGTCTGCACCGACCACAATCCCACCCGGGCCCTACCCCCATATCCCTACATATTTACCCACTAATCCCTCTAACCTACTCATCTCAGGACACTAAGGGGCAATTTTAGCACGGCCAATCAACCTAACCCGCACATCTTTGGATTGTGGGAGGAAACCGGAGCACCCGGAGGAAACCCAGGCAGACACGGGGAGAACGTGCAGACTCCACACAGACAGTGACCCAAGCCGGGAATCGAACCCAGGTCCCTGGCGCTGTGAGGCGGCAGTGCTAACCCACTGTGCCACCCCTGCCCACAGTGAGGACGAAATGGTCAGGGCCAGGAGACTGTTGAAGTAACGTACAGAATCGGGGGGGGGGGGGGGAAGAGAGAGAGAGAGAGAGAATGGACATCGGGAAGATCAAGGTTAGTGGGGCAGAAACAGAGCGGGCCAACCACTACAATCTTGCTTATGGATTTTGGAAAAGCAGGAGGAAGTGGGCTGTTCAGGGTCGGAGGACTATGAGGTTGGAGGCTATGGAAGGGACAATTCCACTGGATATGAGGTCAGTGGTAGCCCTGGACACAATGGTTTGGCAGCGGGGTCACGGTCTAGGGTGGAGATGGGAGAAAGTGTCGGGAAGTTGAGCAGAGGTCAGCACGCCAGCCAACAATAATGCCACCCTTGTGTCAGCAAGTTTGATGACAACATTAGGATCGGATCTGAGAGAATGGAGTGCAGCAAGTTCAGAGGGAGAGGGGTCAGAGTGAGTGAGAGGGGCAGTGAAATTGAGGTGACTGATGTCACGTCCACTCCAGAGACTCAAGACTATGAAACTTGACACTCCAGTGCGGTTCTGAGGAGGTGCCATCTTTCAAATGAAATGTGAAATCAAGACTCCATCAGTCCTCCCAGGTTCACGTCAAAGAACCAACGACTCTATTCAAAGAGGGGAGACCTACCCAGAGTCCAAGTCTTAGCCCACAACCAACCTCACTAAAAGCAGCGGATCTGGTCCTCACATTCCTGTCTGTGGGAGCTTGCTGTGCACAAACTAGCCGCCCTCGTTTCCCACATTACGACAGTGGCTAAACTTGAAAAAGTACTTCACTGAATGTAAACCACTCTGGAGGTCATTAGGAGTGCTGTACATCTTTGGAATTCTCTGGCCCAGAGGGCTGCTGATGTTCTGTTGAGTGCATTCAAGACGACAATCATTCGAATTTTGAATACTGCGGGAATCAGATGGGATAATGAGGTTGGTACTGATATGCTAAGGTGGCAGCTGTGTTAGAACTGCATCATTTGAAGCAGTATCAAGAACACCCAGCTTCCCACACCGCCATCGCAGGAATGGATATGGGAATTAAGGACTTTAAAACCAGTTTTAGCTGCCAATATAATTTGCTTTGTGAGATGAGAGTGGGAAAATATTTGATTCTCTATACCAATCACTATACAGTGCTCAGCCCAAACCATAACATTAGTACAAGAGGCAAGATCTCAGAACAGGCACAGGGGAAAGATGTGATCCCTGAAACCATAAGGCTTACACAGTTGAAATGTGTACTAAGAACAAAGAACAATACAGCACAGGAACAGGCCCTTCGGCCCTCCAAGCCTGCGCCGCTCGTGTGCCCAACTGGACCATTCTTTTGTATCCCTCTATTCCCAGTCTCTTCATGTGGTTATCTAGATAAGTCTTAAACGATCCCAGCATGTCCGCCTCAATCACCTTGCTTGGCAGCGCATTCCAGGCCCCCAGCACAGTGGGTTAGCACTGCTGCCTCACAGCGCCAGGGACCTGGGTTCGATTCCAGCTTGGGTCACTGTCTGTGCGGAGTTTGCACGTTCTCCCCGTGTCTGCCTGGGTTTCCTCCGGGTGCTCCGGTTTCCTCCCTCAGTCCGAAAGATGCGCTGGTTAGGTGCATTGGCCGTGCTAAATTCTCCCTCAGTGTTACCCGAACAGGCGACATGGGGATTTTCACAGTAACTCCATTGCAGCGTTAACATAAGCCTACTTGTGACTCTAATAAATAAAACTTTAAACCCAACAGGTTTGGAAGAGGACCTCAGAGTGTAACGGCAGAGGGGCAACAAGGTCTCCAGTCTATGGGTTAAGGAGCAGCAGCTGGTTCTGCGTGGGTTTCCTCCCACAGTCCAAAGACATGCGGGTTAGGTTGATTGGTCATTGCTAAGTTACTCCTTGGTGTCCCAGGATGCGTAGGTTAGAGGGATTAGCAGGGTGAATAGGTGGGGTTGTGGGGATAGGGCCTGGGGCGGGATTGTTTGTTGGTGCAGACTCGATGGGCCGAATGGCCTCCTTCTGCGCTGTAAGGATTCTATGGTTTCTAAGAGTGTCTGAAAGACAAAAGGAGAGCTTCGTTCAGCTTCCTCGACTGAGTCTATTTTAGGAACTAAGCTTTGCCAAAAGAATGTATGAATCACAGCATTCCGACAGCCACACTGGAACAGTCACCAAGGTGGGTGAAACCATCCAGCTCATCTCCCCCATTCAAACCCCTCCTCATTCGCCAAGGATAAAAACTACTTCGAGTAAAGCCAGGCTCATGAAGAAGATTTGATACGATCCGACTCGCATCCTTCTGAAATGTTCTAAACCTCTTTTTCATCACCATCCGGGTAAGATGATGGGACATGTGCCAAATGGGTTGGGGGGGGAAGAGTGTCAGCTTCACACAACGCTCCTTTGCGGACAGATGAATGGAGGCCAATCTGTGAGGGATTCGGGCTCTGCCACAAGCGTCGCCGTTATCAGGTGTCCCTGCGGGTTGGTGACGGTGCCTGTTGCCACCAACTGATCGTCACGGCGATACACAGTGGCATCCTATCCCCCTGTCATGGAATGGAATGGAATGCCTACAGTGGAGGAGGTGATTCGGCCCATCGAGCCTGCACCGACAACAATCCCACCCAGGCCCGATCCCCGTAACCCCACATATTTACCCTGCTAATCTCCCTGACACTAAGGGGCAATTTAGCATATCCAATCCCCCTAACTTGTACATCTTTGGACACCAAGGGGCAATTTAGCATGGCCAATCCACCTAACCCGCACATCTTTGGACTGTGGGAGGAAACTCACACAGACACGGGGGGGAGAACGTGCAGAGGACTCCACACAGACAGTGACCCAAGCCGAGAACTGAACCCGGGTCCCTGGCGCTGTGAGGCAGCAGTGCTAACCCACTGTGCCACCCATGTCGTCAGCTAGCATCGCCCAGGTGTGAAAGTCAATGCTTCGGGCCTTCATGGCATGCTCGCAAGCATCCTCGAAGCAGAGCTTAGAGCAGCTTCTGGCTACCTGACCACACAGAAAATCCTCGGGTATCTGTCTGAATTGCCTCCTGTGAATGCACCCGAATCAGTAAAGTCACCCCTGCTTGCTAAGTGCCAACAGATTTGTCTTGGAGAGGACGGTCACAATCAGAATGTTTTGTCCTTCCGCCAGATGCCTAGAACACGCCACAAACAGCAAAGACAAAGCTCTTGCTAGGTCTCCTTTCTTGAGCCGTTCACGTTTCAGCCATGCAACATGCCGAGAATGCCGGTCTCACACACCAGAATCTCCATCCTCAGAGCCAGCTTGATGTTACTCCGTGCACGCAAGACCATAAGATATAGGAGTAGAATTAGGCCACTCGGCCCATTGAGTCTGCTCCACCATTTAATCATGGCTGATATTTTTCTCATCCCCAATCTCCTGCCTTTTCCCCATAACCCCTGATCCCCTTATTGATCAAGAACCTATCTATCTCTGTCTTAAAGACACTCAATGACCCGGCCTCCACAGCCTTCTGCGGCAAAGAGTTCCACAGATTCATCACTCTCTGGCTGAAGAAATTCCTCCTCATCTCTGTTTTAAAGGATCGTCCCTTTAGCCTGAGGTTGTGCCCTCTGGTTCTAGTTTTTCCTACTAGTGGAAACATCCTCTCCACGTCCAGTCTATCCAGGCCTCGCAGTATCCTGTAAGTTTCAATAACATCCCCCCCTCATCCTTCTAAACTCCATCGAGTACAGACCCAGAGTCCTCAACCGTTCCTCATACGACAAGCTCTTCATTCCAGGGATCATTCTTGTGAACCTCCTCTGGACCCTTTCCAAGGCCAGCACATCCTTCCTCAGATACGGGGCCCAAGGCTGCTCACAATACTCCAAATGGGGTCTGACCAGAGCCTTATCCAGCCTCAGAAGTACATCCCTGCTCTTGTATTCTAGCCCCCTCGTTTTGAGAGTCGAACAAATGCAAGAACTGCTTTCCCCTCTGCGTCTATCCTGTCTGCTTGAAACAGACGCTGCCTACGTTTCAGAGTCTCCTTCCTCTGTGCAAGTCCAGGTCAGCACGGACATCGCAAACATTGGAAATGGCCCAACTGGTGCGTTCGAATTGGATTGACACGTGCAATCCCATAGTCGGGGAAAACGGGAGTTCGGAAAACTGGTCACTACCAGAGACACAAACATATCCACTCCCTTTTATATCCTGCAGTCTGAAAGACGTGCTGGTTAGGTGCTAAATTCTCCCTCAGTGTTACCCGAACAGGCACCGGAGTGTGGCGACTAGGGGGATTTTCACAGTAACTTCATTGCAGTATTAATGTAAGCCTACTTGTGACACTAGTAACTAAACTTTAAAAACTTTTAAACAATTCTGTTGGATGAGCTGTGCAATTCCCAGCATTCCCCCTTGCAAATTTCCATTCTGCGCCATTCCAACGTGGTTTCTACAAGAATGGCTTGACCAGACACTTCAGGAACAGGTGGTGGTCAGTCATCACCCTCGAGCCTTAGCCCTGCTGCCTCACAGCACCAGGGACTCGGGTTCGATTCCCGGCTTGGGTCACTGTCTGCGTGGAGTCTACACGTTCTCCCCCGTGTCTGCGCGGGTTTCCTCCGGGTGCTCCGGTTTCCTCCCACACTCCAAAGAGGTGTGTAGGTTAGGTGGATTGGCCGTGCTAAATTGCCCCTTAGTGTCCCGGGACGCGTAGGTTGGAGGGATCAGCGGGGTAAATAGGTGGGGTCACGGGGATAGGGTCTGGGTGGGACTGTTGTCGGTGCAGACTCAATGGGCCAAATGGTCTCCTTCTACACTGTAGGGGTTTCTACGAAGATCATGGCTGATTCTGGATCCAAACTCCATTTACCCATCTTCGTTCTATATACGTTAGAACCACAGCTAGTCAAGGGTACAATTAATTTCAGATTTAAAATGATCGCATGAGCCTGGCATCCAAAGGTTTTTTGTGGGAGACTTCCACATCTCTACCACCGTTTGTTTGTGTGAAGGAATGTTTCCCGGCTTCTCTCCAGAATGGCCAGGCTCTGATTCTGAGGTTCTGCTCCATCCCCCACTCTGGATTCTCAGCAATCAAAGTTTCTATCAATTTCTTTCAAAATCCTAAAAAGCGGAATGATTAAGAAACTAATGTTTTGATTTGCGAATTACAGCAAGGTTAGTACAAATACATAGAAACATAGAGGATAGGAGCAGGAGGAGGCCATTCGGCCCTTCGAGCCTGCTCCGCCAGTCATCACCGTCATGGCTGATCATCCAACTCAATAGCCTCATCCTGCTTTCTCCCCATAACCTTGGATCCCGTTCGCCCCCCAGTGCGATATCCAGCCGCCTCTTGAATACACAGCATTTAAGCAGGACTAATGGAAGTGTTATTCTCTGCTCAAAATGTCAGAACATCCAGAGACAACTTCAAGTTTGAGTTTATTTATTAGTCACAAGTAGGCTTACATTAACACTGCAATGAAGTTACTGTGAAAATCCCTTGGTTGCCGCACTCTGGCGCCTGTTCGGGAACACTGAGGGAGAATTTAGCACGGCCAATCCACCTAATGTACACATCTTTGGACACTAAGGAACAATTTAGCACGGCCAATCCCCCTAACCTGCACATCTTTGGACACTAAGGGGCAATTTAGCACGGCAAACCCACCTAACCTGCACATCTTTGAACTGTGGGAGGAAACCAGAGCACCCGGAGGAAACCCACGCAGACAATGACCCAAGCCAGGAATTGAACCTGGGTCCCTGGTGCTGTGAGGCAGCAGTGCTGACCTCTGTGCCACCGTGCCGCATTCTGGTCAAGCAGTGTATATGGATGTCAAGTAGAACACTGCCAGCTCCGTCACACGTGTCCACACGGCACACAGGTGTGTTCGAACAGCTTCTCAAGCACACATTTCAGGAAAGGCAGCTTGTAATGCCCCACACGCATCCGTCTTTGAGCCACACTAGCCTGGAACACAACCAGGTGATTCGCTCCGAAGAACTTTTAACAATGTTGTGCGCTATGCTAACACAGCTTTGGAATAGGGGACATCCTGGAGCACCCCATGCTCTGGGGAAGCAGCAGGACTCTGCACAACCTGGCCCAAACATTTGGCTCGTGAGGAAGTATCTTTGTCTTAAAAAGGAGGCCATTTGGCCCTTCGAGTCTGCACTGAGTACAATCCCACCCAGGCCGTATTCCCATAACCCCACATATTTACCCTGCTAATTCCCTGACACAAGAGTCAATTTATTACGGCCAATCCACCTAACCCGCACATCTTTCAGACTGTGGGAGAAAACCAGAGCACCCGGAGGAATCCCACGCAGACACAGGGAGCTCCACACGGACAGTGATCCGAGGCCGGAATTGAACCTGGGTCCCTGACGTTGTGAGGCAGCAGTGCTAGCCGCTGCGCCACCTTAAATAATGCGGTAATGAGAAGATCAGCTGTTGGTTGAGGAATAAAGATCGGCCCAGGTCACTGAGAAGTGACCGAGGGATTTTTACAAGGGGGCAGGCTCGTTTCAACATCTCATCAGAAAGAAGTGCCTCTGACACTGCACCGTTCCCTCAGTGCGGAAGCTAAGAGTGCTGTCAACTGAGCCAAGACCCGAGTGCGCAAACTGACGGATCCTCTAAACCTTGCAACAATCCCAGACAAGGGATTCTAACAACGGAACGGGCAAAATCAGTCTCCTGAAAACAGTGGTGCCCCTTGGCCCATCCTGTTCAACAGGACATTGAAAAACGACACCCCATTAGCATACCTAAGGCTGCTGTGGTTACAACCAGTAGCTTCTGAACCACTTGACCCGAGAATCCCTACAATACAGGAGGAGGCCATAATCGAGACTGCACTGACAACAATCCTATCCAGGCCCTATCCCTGTAACCCCCATGTGTACTTACCCTCCTAATCCCCCTGACTAACCTACACATCTTTGGACACGAAGGGGCAATTTAGCATGGCCAATCCAGCTGACCTGCACGGTGGCACAGTGGGTTAGCACTGCTGCCTCACAGCGCCAGGGACTCGGGTCACTGTGTGTGGGGAATTTGCAAGTTTTCCTCTTGTCTTCGTGGGTTTCCTCCGGATGCTCCGGTTTCCCCCCACAGTCTAAAGATGTGCGGGTTAGGTTGATTGGCCATGCTAACTTGACCCTAGTGTCAGGGCGATTAGCAGAGTAAAGTTAAGTTTATTTATTAGTCACAAGCAAGGCTGACATTAACACTGCAATGAAGTTACTGAGAAATTCACCTCGTCGCCACATTCCAGCGCCTGTTCAAGTCAACGCACCTAACCAGCACATCTTTGGACTGTGGGAGGAAACCGGAGCACCGGGGGAAACCCAAGCAGACACGGGGAGAACGTGCAAACGCCACACAGACAGTGACCCAAGCCAGGAGTTGAACTCGGGTCCCTGGCACTGTGCTAACCACTGTGCCGCTTTACCATATATGTTGGGTTATAGGAACAGGGCCTGGGTGGGATTGTGGTCAGTGCAGACTCAATGGGCCAAATGGCCTCCTTCTGCACTGTACTGATACGATGATTCTATCTTTGGACACCGAGGGGCAATTTAGCATGGTTAATCCACCTAACCTACACATCTTTGGACACCGAGGGGCAATTTAGCATGGCCAATCCCCCTAATGTACACATCTTTGGACACTATGGGGCAATTTACCTTGGTTAATCCATCTAACCTACACATCTTTGGACACTAAGGGACAATTTAGCATGGCCAATCCCCCTAACGTACACATCTTTGGACACTATGGGGCAATTTACCTTGGTTAATCCATCTAACCTACACATCTTTGGACAATGAGGGGCAATTTAGCACAGCCAATCCACCTGAGCTGCATGGTGGCACAGTGGTTAGCAGTGCTGCCTCACAGCGCCTGGGACCTGGGTTCGATTCCAAAAAAAAGACTATTAAAAAAAAACATAGCATGGCCAATCTACCTAACCTGCACATCTTTGGACACCATGGGGCAATTTACCATGGTTAATCCACCTAACTGCACTGTAGGGTTTCTATGATAACCTGCGCAACTTTGGGTTAATCCTCCTAACCTACACATCTTTGGACACTGAGGGGCAATTTAGTATGGCCCATCTACCTAACCTACACACCTTTGGACACTAAGGCAATTTAGCATGGCCAGTCCACCTAACCTGCACACCTTTGGGTTAATCCACGAAACCTACACATCTTTGGACACCATGGGGCAATTTACCATGGTTAATCCACCGAACCTGCACATCTTTGGGGTTAATCCACCGAACCTGCACATCTTTGGACACTGAAGGGCAACTTAGCATGGCCAATCCCGCTAACCTGTTTCTGGAGACCATGCTACCATTAAAAAAAGACACATATTGGGTCATTTCTTTTTGTACGCTGTCGGACAAGTCAGACCACCGTGCCAAGTGGGGGGATAGAGAGCTGATTTGGGGGGGGGGGGGGGGAATAAGTGAGTTTTTAAACCGTAAACCAAACCCGCCGAGACTATCTTGTAACCCATTAGAAAATCTGAAACCCCCTCCTCGTCCCCAGAAAGACAGCAAACGAACCCCCAGAGTGTTTAATCGTCTCTCACACCTCCCAAAATTAAAAAAAGTTTTGTCCCTTTGTTTTTCTCTTGCTTTGAGAAATTAAAAGTTTTGTCCCTTTGTTTTGCTCTTGCTTTGAGAAATTAAAAGTTTTGCCTGTCTCTCTTTAGAGTTAATCATGATCAATTTAAATTCATCCCAAGTTTGTTTTCCCTTTTCTTTTGTCAAGAAGATTAAATCAGGCAGGAAATTAGTTTCAGCCCAAAGGAGAATAAAATGTTACGACATCTTTTTGGGGCTGGGGTGGATTTTTTGGGTGAATTTTGATGTTTGTAAAAGGTTGGAGGGGATTTTAAAACATTTTTTAAATACTAATTAAATAATTAAGTGTTTTAAACATTATTTTTAGACTTTTAAAGCAGATTTAGACCAGATTATTGTTGCTCAAGAGCTTCCCTCAGGATTCACTCGCCTCCATTTTATCCCCACAGAGGGAGGGGGAGCATTTCCACAACATTTATTATTATTATTTAAACAAAACACTCAAAGATAAGATAAGCCCAGCCAGGCCTTCGGGCCACTTACTCAGGTGGCGGGAATGGCGTCGTCCGACCGATGAGCCGCCGATCCGGAGGGTGCGGGCAGGGCAGGCTTTCAGCGGGCTTTCCTGCCGGGGCCATGCCGGCCGCGCGGTGCCCGACCCCGGGCGCCCCCTTACGACAGTCCGAGGCTTGGCCCGAGCGCCGAATTTTTCGACGAGGGCTGAGGGGAAATGACGGCCGGCGTGGGGAAAGGGGGCCCGTCGAAGTAGGTTGGAACGGGCTGGTCTGGGGCGGCCCAAAGCCGTTGCGGGGCGGCCCGGCCGTCGACGGAGAGGCCGCCCGCTGAGGCGAGGAGGGGGGGGGGGGGGAAGCTTCCGGTGAGCGCGGCCTAAGGCCGCGGGGCCCTCTCGCTCGCCCCGCGCGCGCGCGCACACAGCGCAGCTCGAACCGCTTTCTCCTCACTCTCTGCATCTCTCGCCAAAGCTCGGGGCTCCCCGCCCCCCTCCCCTTCTCGGAAGCGCTCGGGTATTTCCGGTCCGCCGGAAATTAATGCATGCAAAGCAGCCGAGCGGCGCCAGCGCGGCGCGGGCCCCGCCCCCCGGCCGCCCCGCCGACCAATCGGCCGCGCTGCGGCTGCCTCATCTGCATGCGGCGGCCTTCCGGCCCCTGCGCGGGCCGCCCGGCGAGCCCGCGGCCGCCTGAAATCTATAAAAGGCGGCGCGCAAGCGGGAGAGCCTTCAGATGCGCTTTGAGCGCACCCGGTGCAGGAGGAAAAAAAAGGGAGGGGAGAGAGAGCCGGGCTGGGGTGGGTGGTTAGAGTTAAAACACTCCTGAGAGGCACCTTTCAGTCGATGCCAGTCTTTGCTTATGAAAAGTAGGGGTTTTAATAGCTGGGTTTTTTTAAAAAGGGGGTTTGTTTTCTTTCCCCCCACCCCACCACCCCCCTTCACTGACGAGACGCCGCTTGACTGCTGGGAGTTTGAACCATGCAAGGACCTCCTTCCGGAGACAGCGCATGCCCACTGCGCACCATCAAAAGAGTCCAGTTTGGTATCTTGAGTCCAGATGAAATGGTATGTGGCTGGACCTTCTTAATATACATTTTTTTTTCTCTGGCTAGGTAGAATAATTTAACACCCTTTTTAAGCTTTAATGCAATTGCAAATTGCTCTCTTGACCAATGCATTCTGCCCCTATTGTATGTAAGAACTTTTTGCTCAACTTGGCTAAAGTTTTCTCTCCCCCCACCTGACTTCTTTCTCTTGGGCCAGTAATACTACCTTGTCAGGGCTTTTGATTATGTTTGCAGGATAGAGCTGTGAAGAAGGCCTATAGTGTGTTAGCTTTTATTGATGTGGAGATGCCGGCATTGGACTGGGGTAAACACAGTAAGAAGTCTCACAACAGCAGGTTAAAGTCCAACAGGTTTATTTGGTTTTTGCTACCAAATAAATGGATTCCTGATCGGTAAGGGAATTGGGGGTTATGGGGGGCAGGTGGGTAAGTGGAACTGATCCACTTCAGAACAGCCATGATCTTGAATGGTGGGGCAGGCTCCAGGGGCTAGATGGCCTACTGCTCCTATTTCTTATGTTCTTATGACAGTAATTCTATTTGAAATTTGTCATTATGGTATTTGCTACCAAATAAACCTGTTGGACTTTAACCTGGTGTTGTGAGACTTCTTACTTAGCTTTTATTAACAGGGGGTTGGAGTTTAAGAGCCGTGGGGTTATGCTGCAACTGTACAGGACCTTGGTGAGACCACATTTGGAATATTGTGTGCAGTTCTGGTCACCTCGCTATAGGAAGGATGTGGAAGCGCTGGAAAGAGTGCAGAGGAGATTTACCAGGATGCTGCCTGGTTTGGAGGGTAGGTCTCATGAGGAAAGGTTGAGGGAGCTAGGGCTGTTCTCTCTGGAGCGGAGGAGGCTGAGGGGAGACTTAATAGAGGTTTATAGAATGATGAAGGGGATAGATAGAGTGGATGTTCAAAGACTATTTCCTTGGGTGGATGGAGCTATTACAAGGGGGCATAACTATAGGGTTCGTGGTGGGAGATATAGGAAGGATATCAGAGGTAGGTTCTTTACGCAGAGAGTGGTTGGGGTGTGGAATGGACTGCCTGCAGTGATAGTGGAGTCAGACACTTTAGGAACATTTAAGCGGTTATTGGATGGGCACATGGAGCACACCAGGATGATAGGGAGTGGGATAGCTTGATCTTGGTTTCAGATAAAGCTCGGCACAACATTGTGGGCCGAAGGGCCTGTTCTGTGCTGTTATGTTCTATGTACACACTACTTTCCCTTTTTCCTTGGGACAGGTTAGGTCGGTCTATATCGCAAGGGGGATAGAATATAAAAGCAGGGATGTCTTGCTGCATCTGTACAGGGCATTGGTGAGGCCGCAGCTGGAATACTGTGTGCAGTTTTGGTCCCCTTATTTGCGGAAGGATATATTGGCCTTGGAGGGAGTGCAGAGAAGGTTCACCAGGTTGATACCAGAGATGAGGGGTGTTGATTATGAGGAGAGACTGAGCAGATTGGGTTTGTATTCATTGGAATTTAGAAGGCTGAGGGGGGATCTTATCGAGACCTATAAGATAATGAAGGGGCTGGATAGGGTAGAGGTGGAGAGATTCTTTCCACTTGGAAAGGAAACTAGAACTAGAGGGCACAGCCTCAAAATAAAGGGGGGTCAGTTTAGGACAGAGTTGAGGAGGAACTTCTTCTCTCAGAGGGTGGTGAATCTCTGGAATTCTCTGCCCACTGAAGTGGTGGAGGCTACCTCGTTGAATATGTTTAAATCACGGATAGATGGATTCCTGATCGGTAAGGGAATTAGGGGTTATGGGGATCAGGCGGGTAAGTGGAACTGATCCACTTCAGATCAGCCATGATCTTATTGAATGGCGGGGCAGGCTCGAGGGGCTAGATGGCCTACTCCTGCTCCTATTTCTTATGTTCTTACGACAGTAATTCTATTTGAAATTTGTAAGCCCTTTTGACTATAGTTGCATTTCTGTTTGCAAATATACATTTCTTAGCCTGCCTTGGACCAGTAATGCTATTTGTAAGGACTCTTGATTTATTAATTGCATTTCTGCTTGCAGATGTACCTTTGTTTTTCCTTTGTTCCCCTTGCTTGGAGCAGTTGAAGACCAGTAATTCTGTATGAAGTTTGTAAGCACTTTGGATTATTGCACTACCTGTTTGCAGGTAGTGGTCAGCACCGCTGCTTCACAGCGTCGGGGACCCAAGTGCGATTCCAGCCTCGGGTCACTGTCTGTGCGGAGTCTGCGCGTTCTCCTCGTGTCTGCGTGGGGTTTCCTCCGGGTGCTCCGGTTTCCTCCCACGGTGTGCGGGTTAGGTGGATTGGGCCGTGCTAAATTCTCCCTCCGTGTACCCGAACAGGCGTTGGAATGTGGCGACGAGGGGGGTTTTCTCCAGTAACTTCGTCGCAGTGTTAACGTCAGCCTACGCGTGACTGATAAATAATAAACTTTAGGTCTGCACTTGTATTCCCTTGGTTGGAATAGTTAGGAGTGGCACAGCGGGTCAGCACTGCAGCCTCACAGCGCCAGGGACCCGGGTTCGATTCTGGCCTCGGGTCACTGTCCGAGTGGAGTTTGCACCTTCTCCCCGTGTCTGCGTGGGTTTCCTTCCACAGTCCGAAAGACATGCGGGTTAGGTGGATTGGCCATGCCAAGTTGCCCCTCAGTGCCAGTGGGACTAGCTCGGGTAAATGCATGGGGATAGGGCCTGGGTAGGATTGTGGTCGGTGCAGACTCGATGGGCCGAATGGCCTCCTGCACCGAAGGATTCTATGGAGACCAATAATTAATAGAAAGGTGACATGACTTTGATTATAATCGCATTTCTGTTTACAGATGTACATTTTCCCCACCCTTACTTGGACCAGTTGAAGACCAATAATTCTGTTTGAAGCTTTTAAGGACTTGTAATTGCATTTCTGTTAGCAGGTCTACAATGCTTTTTCATTTAAAATGCTGCAACGCGTGATGGCTCCAATCAGGCAAATGTATTTTTATTCCCCCCCCCCCCCCCCCCACTGTTTCTGTGCTGCACCCCCCCCCCCTCGCCGAGAGGTCTTTTACTCAGCTCAGATTTGTGTAGGTGGTGAGTTTTTTTGGACAGTTGCCAGCCCAAGATGTTGGGTTTATTTTTTTGGCTCTCCAGAGAATGTGGCGCCTTGTACGTCTTGCCCATCCAGTTGCATAATCATCCTCCTCGTAATCGACTCAAAGGAAAATGCTCTTGGATGAATAGTGTTTCCTTTCCTCCGAGTTGGGGGAATTGTCATCCTGACTTGTTGCATTGGCTGAATGTGTGGCAGAATTCTGTTTTTACCGATGAATGTTGTTTTTTAAAGGTCTACTTTCTGGACCAGCCTGTTTTAATACCACACACACACACACACACACACACACAGCCTCTTTTCATACCCCACACACACACACACACCCCTCCCCCAACCACAGTCCCACCCAGGCCCTAGAAATAGAAACCCTACAGTGCAGAAGGAGGCCATTCGGCCCATCGAGTCTGCACCGACCACAATCCCACCCAGGCCCTACCCCCACATATTTACCCACTAATCCCTCAAACCTACGCATCTCAGGACTCTCAGGGGCAATTTTTAACCTGGCCAATCAACCTAACCCGCACATCTTTGGACTGTGGGAGGAAACCAGAGCACCCGGAGGAAACCCACGCAGACACGAGGAGAATGTGCAAACTCCACACAGACAGTGACCCGAGGCCGGGAATCGAACCCGGGACCCTGGAGCTGTGAAGCAGCAGTGCTAACCACTGTGCTACCATGCCGCCAAATCCCCGTAACCCCACACATTAACCCTGCTAATCCCCTGACACCAAGGTCAATTTAACATGGCCAAATCAACCCAACCCACACACCTTTTCAAGTTTATTAAGTCTCAACTAGGCTTCCATTCTCACTGTAATGAAGTTACTGTGAAAATCCCCCAGTCGCCACACTCTGGCATCTGTTTGGGTTTCACTGAGGGAGAATTTGGCTTGGCCAATGCACCCTAACCAGCACGTCTTTTTTTGGACTGTGGGAGGAAACCCACGCAGACACGGGGAGAAGGTGCAAGTTCCACAAAGACAGTGACCCCCCCCCCGGCCCAAGCTGGGAATCGAACCCGGATCCCTGGCGCTGTGACGCAGTAGTGCTAGCCCGCTGTGCCACTGTGGCAGGAAACCCACGCAGACACTGGGAGAAGGTGCAAGTTCCACACAGACGGTGACCCCCCAAGCTGGGAATCGAATCCGGATCCCTGGCGCTGTGAGGCAGCAGTGCTAGCCACTCTGCCACCACACCTTTGTGGACTGTAGCAGGAAACCGGAGGAAACCCACGAATGCGCAGTGAACACTAGTCCCTGGCACTGTGACGCAGCAGGGATAATCACTGCCACCGCGCCGCCACATCTTTGTGGATTGTGGGAGGAAACCCACGCAGACACGGGGAGAACGTGCAGACTCCACACAGACAGTGACCTGAGGCCGGAATTGAACCTGGGTCCCTGGCGCTGTGAGGCAGCAGTGCTGACCCGCTGTGCCACCGTGCTGCCCATTTGAACAAAAAAGTGATTCTGGTGAAGGGTCTTTGATCAGAAATAGCAGTTTTCTTTATCACCACAGATCCTGTCCCAACCGAGTGTCTCCAGCACTTCCTTGAATCACTGAGGCACAGAGTGCAAAGCTGTCCCTGAATTTCCTCCCTGAATATTTCCAGTACTTATTATTTCTTGAATCATTCATCGAGTTGCCGAGTGCAGAGTTGCTCCTGAGCTCTTCCAGTAATGCAAAGTCTCAAAGCCTTGTATAACAAAGTAGGTCCCCAGAACGAATGCCACATACACAACTCAGTGCAACTTTCTAGAGTTGGAAAGGTGGCATTTTTTCCTGTGCTGTCCATGTTGCCATCTGTCTTAATCCGTTCATTTGGGTGTTGACATTTGAACCGGCCCAGTTGATCTGGACCAAGGTTAAACCCAGCTGGGTTAGAATCATCGTAGAATCCCTACAGTGCAGAAGGAGGCCATTTGGCCCACTGAGTCTGTACTGACCACAATCCCACCCAGGCCCTATTTCCCATAAACCCCCACCCGTTAGTCATAAGCCTTGCCACCCTTTCTGTGATGCACATGAAGTTGAGTGGCACAGTGGGGTTAGCACTGCTGCGTGCCAGGGACCTGGGTTCGATTCCCGACTTGGGTCATTGTCTGTGTGGGTTTCCTCCGGGTGCTCCGGTTTCCTCCCACAGTCTAAGACGTGCTGGTTAGGTTAATGGGCCATGCTAAATTGATCCTTAGTGTGTCGGGGGGATTAGCAGGGTAAATGCGTGAGGTTACGGGGGAGTAGGGCCTGGGTGGGATTGTGGTTGGTGCAGACTCGATGGGCCGAATGGCCTCCTTCTGCACTGTAGGGATTCTCTATGAACGTTAAGCTGCAAACCAGCTCAAAAGACATCGGCGGTTCGGGTCTGTCAATCTGGGGGTGGCACGGTGGTTAGCACTGCTGCTTCACAGCTCCGGGGACCTGGGTTCGATTCCCGGCTCGGGTCACTGTCTGTGTGGAGTTTGCACATTCTCCCCGTGTCTGCGTGGGTTTCCTCCGGGGGCTCCGGTTTCCTCCCGCAGTCCAAAGATGTGCGGGTTAGGTTGATTGGCCATGCTAAAATGCCCCCTAGTGTCCTGGGATGCGTAGGTTAGAGGGATTAGCGGGTAATTATGTAGGGATATGGGTGGGATTGTGGTCTGTGCAGACTCGATGGGCCGAATGGCCTATTTCTGCACTGCAGGATTCTACAATCTGGACAACTGGGCAAACTATGTATCCTTGTGCCTCAATCAGCTTGCCTCTGCATTTTATTTTAGCAAGGATTATATAAAATGCAATTTTTTAGGTGATGTTGTAGGTTATTGAGGGGGGGGGTTGTTTGGAACTGGGTTGCAGTTGTTCCTTCCTTTCACTTAGTGGTGATTTTGGGGAGTGGGGGGGCAGAAGGAAGAGTGGTGGGACAAACTTGAGGGGCTGAATGGGTCTCCCCTTTTTGATTGCAGGAAGCACTCCCACAAGTCGGGGGTAGATGCTTAAATTTTTTTTTTTTTCCTGGGGTTGTTTCTGGAATTTAGAAGATGTCTCGATTTTTAAAGTTCTCTGTTTCTCACTCTTTAACCTCCTGCGCATCCCACTGAGCTGGGGTGTCGCGCAAGGCGCGTGGCTCCAATGTGCTTCAGACCTGATCTAATCCTCCACCATGGGACCTTCCGTCAGCTACAATATCCTGAACTGAGGGAGCGCGCTCCGACTGCAAGCAGAAGACTGGAAGTAGAAAAGGGCATTTTTTTTGGCGTGGGTTTTAACCGCTGTCTGGTGCAGATGTATCGCAAAGAGGCTACAGCTGAATGTATTAAATTCCTCTCCTGCCATGCTCTTGATGCCCGAGATCACTGTTCCCCCAGTGTCTGGTCAGGTCCCACCTCTCCTGTCCTGAGTATTGCACAGCTCCCAGTATTCCTGGAAGGTCAAGATCTCGAATGGTGCTGTTCAGTTCTGCTGGGTCTGTCTACCCAAAAACTCACTGAAATCCAGGCGGTAGTATTAGAGTGGCACAATTTCTGTGTTGCTTGTATCTTGGTGTTAAGGCTGCAGAGTTTAAGGTGCTGTAGATGTTACAGGGATCCAAGACTGGATCTTTCCTGGGTGTGTTTTAAATACGATTTGTATCCTTGAGTTTGTGAAGAACTTTTTTTTTTTTGGAATAATAAAGCCGAAATTATCAATAAAACCTTGCTGCAGTTTTTTTCATGTCCTGGCTCTCCTGGTCCCCACTGCTGCCACGTTCAAAACCAAACCATACCCGCCGAGTAATCCATTATCGGACAAAATCCCTTGGGATACAAAGCAGCCTCCACCCCAATGGGAGAAATGGTCACCCAGACCAACTAGATTCACAATCCAGCCTTTAAAGTTTGTTTTATTAGTCACAAGTGAGGCTTGCATTAACACTGCAATGAAGTTAATGTGAAAATCCCCCAAGTCGCCACACTCCCGGCGCCTGTTCGGGTCAGTGCACCCGAACCAGCACGTCTTTCAGACTGCGGGAGGAAACCGGAGCACCTGGAGGAAACCCCTGCAGACACGGGGAGAATGTGCAGACTTCACACAGACAGTGACCCAAGCCGGGAATTGAACCCGGGTCCCTGGCGCTGTGAGGCAGCAGTGCTAACCTCGGTGTGCCACCATGCCTCTGCTTTATTGGGGGGAGGTGATGGATTAACCACATACAACAATTTGCATTCCCATAGCCCCCTTTTTAAAAAAAAATACAATAACAGCCCCAAGTCCTTCACGAGAGGGAGTGTCCAACAAAAATGGCGGAAGGAGGTGGTTTGGGGGGAAATCCATGGTTCAGTGCCCTGCTAGTGATTGGGATGGGGGGAGCTGTACAAGAGGCCAGAATTGGCAGCGTGTAGATGTGAGTTAATGGGGCTGGGGGAAGTTGTGGTAATGGGGGAAGGCAGTCGATGGATCGGAAAGCTGATCATTCGAGTTGAGATGTTGCTGAGCAAGTGTAGGGGCTGTGATGGGGGAGGAGGGGGAGAGAGAGAGAATGATGAGGTCCAACGCGGAGTACAAGTACAGATTGGGTGGGGACATAAGCAAAGGCTTTAAGATGGGTTATCATTATCTAGCAGTGGTTTATTTACTTAGTGTTCGGGTCTACTGGGGAATTTTGTGGCACGTGGTAGGCCATTCATTCTATTGTCTGTGCTAGCTCTGAGCTATCCAGCCAATCCCACTCTCTCCTTCATAGACCCGCAGATCCTTACCATCAAGTTCTCCTCTTTGAAGCTTTCTCCCCTACACCTGTAAATTTACCTCTGTACTTCCATTTACAGAGAAGTCCACTAACATCCGTGCTGCATTCGGAAGGTTTTGACGGGGAGGGGGGGGGGTTCCTGTACGGTGTGCCCTGACCCTACAAATAAATCATTGCTTTAGGGGATGTACAAGGCAAGTTTTTTTTTTTACCCAGAGGGTGGTGGGTGCCTGGAACTCGCTGCCAAGGGAGGTAGTGGAAGCGGGTACGATAGTGACTTTTAAGGAGAGATTTCTTCAGCCAAGAGGGTGGTGAATCTGTGGAACTCTTTGCCGCAGAAGGCTGGAGGCTGGGTCATTGAGTGTCTTTAAGACAGAGATAGATAGGTTCTTGATTAATAAGGGGATCGGGGGTTATGGGGAAAAGGCGGGAGAATGGGGATGAGAAAAATATCAGCCGCGATTGAATGGCGGAGCAGACTCGATGGGCCGAGTGGCCTCATTCTGCTGCTATGTCTTGTGGTCTAAGGGGCGTCTTGACAAATACATGAATAGGATGGGAATAGAGGGATACAGTCCCCGGAAGGGTTTTAGTTCAGTCGGGCAGGTTTGGTGGGTCAAAGGAGGGCCTGTTCCTGTGCTGTAATTTTCTTTGTTCTTTGAACTTAACCGGCTTGGATGTGGGGTGGGGGGAGATTTGTCAGAAAAGTCCTGGGAGATGAAGGTCTTTGTTTAGATTACTGAGGTTCAAGGAGAGATTTAAATAGCTTAGAATCGCAAAGGGGGGGTTTTGATAAAGTGAAGCTGTTTCCCATTTGCCAGGAAGATTGGTAACCAGAGATTGCTAATCAAGGTTAACTAGCAAAAGAACCGAAGGAGGTTTTTTTTTAAGCAGAGAGTTGTTGTGAAAGTGCTGCCTCAAAGGGAAGCAGATCCAATAGGGACTTTCGAAAGGGGAATTACATAAGAATTGGAAAAGGATGGAGCAGATGGGCCAAACGCAGGGGCTAGCTAGGAGGGCGCCAGGGTCAGCATGGACTGGTTGGGCCGAAGGGCCTGTTTCCATGCTGTATTACTGAATGGGTGACTGGGTAGGGTGGGGCTAATTGGGTGGCGCTTTTCGAAAGGGCTGGCCCAGCCTTGACGGCCCGAACGGTCTCCGAGATCCAGTGAACGGTGATTTCCCATGTCCTCCAAAGCTGCCCCCTTAAATGAGTTGAAACCTTGCATTCTGGTGGGAGTTGGCTTCTGTGGGGGGGTTGGGGTTAGGGTTAGGGCCTGTTTGGATTGCTTTTACCGGGTTTCTGCGTGGGCGCGAGGGAAACGGGGTGAGCTGGAATAGTGTATGAGAAACTGGCTTCCCCTCCTAAATCTGTCATCCTGTGTGTACGATAGCTCCTGTGCTATCAGCGGTTGTCCGCTGCCTCTCTCGTTGGCCAGGCCTTCAATCCGTCTGACACAATCTCGGAATGTTTCATTGCCACCCTTGGAGCTTTGGTCCTCGTCTTGAGTTCTGTTTGCCGCAAGTTGGACCACCTGCTCTGTACACTTGGCAAAGGGTGCCTCTGAAATTGCAGTGTGTAATGCCCCGTGAGGGGGTGAAGGCTGCTGCCCGGTTAACCTTTTTGGAGGGGGAATCGCTTCACCTTTTAATTAGCGCTGTGTTGAGGAGTCCCAATGCTAAGCTGTGAACTTGTGGGCTCAGCTTGGTTCTTGGGCACCCTGTCCCGGGTCGGCAGTCTCTGGAGACCCACCGAGGGCAGCAATCCCCCGATCTCTTGCTGTGACGGTTCGGTTAGGTGGGAAACGGCCCCGTCGGGGGGGGGGGGAGATCTCTCGCTCTGGTTTGATGCGGCGCACTGCGCTTGGCATTTTGAGTACAAGCCAGCAGAACGATGATCTGAACGGAACGAGAGAAATGCTCGGCAGGTCAGGCAGTACGCACAGGGAGAGAGAAACAGGTCGTGTTCGAGTCTGTGATCTTTCCTCAGAAAGGGGTTAGACGTGCAGAGGCTGGAGGAAAACTGGATGGACAGGGGGCGGCACAGCGGGTTAGCACTGTTGTCTCACAGCACCAGGGACCCGGGTTCGATTCCCCGACTTGGGTCACTGTCTGTGCGGAGTCTGCACCTTCTCCCCGTGTCTGCG
Organism: Mustelus asterias; assembly: GCF_964213995.1. Taxonomy (NCBI): domain Eukaryota; kingdom Metazoa; phylum Chordata; class Chondrichthyes; order Carcharhiniformes; family Triakidae; genus Mustelus; species Mustelus asterias. The sequence goes on from NC_135831.1 coordinate 1,848,514, forward strand.
TGGGTTTCCTCCGGGTGCTCCGGTTTCCTCCCACACTCCAAAGATGTACGGGTCTCCTTCTGAGAGAACCTGATGGAGATCGACGGGCTTGGATAGAATGGATAGTCAGAATTTTCTTCCAGGGTCGAAGGGCTAATTACTCGGGGGCGTAGGTTGAAAGTGAGAGGGGGCGGGGAAAAGGGGCAGGTTTTTCACACAGGGTGGTACGTGTCTGGACTGCAGGTGGTGGAAGGAGCAGATTTTATAGCAACGTTCAAGGGACATCTGGATAGAGACACAAATAGGCAGGGAATGGAGGGATATGGAGCGCGTAGAGGCAAGGGAATATTAGATTAGAGAGGGATCTGGGTGGGCACAGACTTGGTGGGCCGAAGGGCCTGTTCCTGTGCTGTACTGTTCTTTGTTCTATGCTTTTCAATGCGTAGGCGCCCATTGCCTTTGGTGCATGGTTGACTGCACGGCAAGATCCCACAAGCAAACAAAATTAGCACAGGAATTCGGGACTTACAGCCCATCTCTCTCTCAAAAAAAACTAATCTTTTTGACAATGTTTGGGTCATTTTGATTTATTATTGTCACGGATACTGGGGTACAGTGAAAAGTATAGTTTCTTGCGCGCGATACAGACCAAGCATACCGTTCATAGAGAAGGAAAGGAGAGGGTGCAGAATGTAGTGTTACAGTCATAGCTAGGGGTGTAGAGAAAGATCAACTTTAATGCGAGGTCGGTCCATTCAAAAGTCTGACAGCAGCAGGGAAGAAGCTGTTCTTGAGTCGGTCGGTTCGTGACCACAGACTTTTGTATCTTTTTCCCGACACAAGAAGGTGGAAGAGAGAATGTCCGGGGTGCGTGGAGTCCTTAATTATGCCGGCTGCTTTTCCCCGAGGCAGCGGGAAGTGTAGACAGAGTCAATGGATGGGAGGCTGGGTTTGCGCGAAGGATTGGGCTACATTCACGACCCTTTTGTAGTTTCTTGCGGTCTTGGAGCAGGAGACGGACCGAGCTGTGATACGCAAGACCACAAGCTGTGCCTTAACATCTGCCTTAATACCTCGGTTTCAAACTGTTTAATTGCTCCCATAAAGAACCTTGGTGTTTTACGATGGCGCTAATATGTAAACCATTACCATAAAGCAGCTGCGGCAGGTACCACTGATGTGTTTAAAGGGGGGGGGGGGGAGAGAGAGAGAGGGAGGAGAGAGAAGGTGGAAGGAGGCGGTGGGGGGGGAGAGAGAAGGGGGAAGGAGGCGGTGGGGGAGAGAGAAGGGGGGGTGGGGAGGAAAGCTGTTTAAGCGAAAGGAAAGCAATGTCGATGAGGGTTGAGAGGTGGATTGTGTGGTACAGACGGATCAGCACCGGGCTTGTTTCTTCTCCGCTGGGACCTTGGGCGTGTCGGTTTGCGATTCCTCACGGCTTTTCTCTTGTTGTCTCGCCCAGAAACGGATGTCGGTGACTGAGGGAGGGATCAAGTACTCCGAGACCACCGAGGGAGGCAGGCCCAAGCTGGGCGGGCTAATGGACCCTCGCCAAGGTGTGATCGAGCGGACTGGAAGATGCCAGACCTGTGCAGGTGAGTGATTTACCCGGAGCGGGAAGAGATCCCGCATCAGGGTTCAGCTGGCGGCGTTGCCCGACCCCCTGCCCTGTGCTTAAAACAAAGCCAACCTCCTCTCCTTTGCCGACCCCCTCACAACATCCCCTCGCCTCGAGACCGCAAAATGGTCCCTTTATCTCCATCATGCTTGGCACAGGACCAGATTGGGAATGGTGGCACGGTGTGGTCATGTAACTAAAGTTTATTTATTAGCGTCACAGATAGGGAATGAAGTTACTGTGAAAGTCCCCCAGTCGCCCACACTCCTGTTCGGGTAACACTGAGGGAGAATTTAGCACGGCCCAATGCACCCTAACCTGCACGTCTTTCAGACTGTGGGAGGAAACCGGAGGACCCGGAGGAAACCCACGCAGACACGGGGAGAGCGTGCAGACTCCGCACAGACAGTGACCCAAGCCGGGAATCAAACCCGGGTCCCTGGCGCTGTGAGGCAGCAGCGCTAACCCACTGCGTCCACCTGTGTTACGAAACCTCGACAGGTGGATGGTATTTATATATCGAAGGGCCATGATTCTGTCAATGGCGGGGTCGACTCCTTTTGCCTGTTATCCATGCCCCTATTTTCTGATAGTGAAATCCCTCGGGAGCAGAAACTGTGGCTAGTTTTAATCCCCCCCGCCCCCCCCCCCCCCCCCCGCTCCCTCACTCGGGTCCCGAGAGCAGTAGCGATACACCACCCCTCACCCCCTCTCTGCCCCGTGTGACGCCTGGTAGATAATCTGTTATCTCCACTCGTAGGTAACATGACGGAATGCCCGGGCCACTTTGGACACATTGAGCTGGCAAAGCCCGTTTTCCACGTTGGCTTTCTGACAAAGACGATGAAAGTTCTGCGCTGTGTCTGCTTCTTCTGTTCCAAGCTGCTGGTAGACTCGGTAAGTAGCACCCCCCCATATCGCACAGTATTTACAGCTCGTCTTGCAATGTCGTCTCTGACTTGTCTCCTTCCTGTGACGTTGGGGCTGTAATGATTAGCGAGCCTGTGACGTTGGGACTGTAATGATTAGCGAGCCTGTGACGTTGGGGCTGTAATGATTAGCGAGCCTGTGACGTTGGGGCTGTAATGATTAGCGAGCCTGTGATGTTGGGGCTGTAATGATTAGCGAGCCTGTGATGTTGGGGCTGTAATGATTAGCGACCCTGTGACATTGGGGCTGTAATGATTAGTGAGCCTGTGACGTTGGGGCTGTAATGATTAGCGACCCTGTGATGTTGGGGCTGTAATGATTAGCGACCCTGTGATGTTGGGACTGTAATGATTAGTGAGCCTGTGACATTGGGACTGTAATGATTAGCGACCCTGTGACGTTGGGACTGTAATGATTAGCGAGCCTGTGATGTTGGGGCTGTAATGATTAGCGAGCCTGTGATGTTGGGGCTGTAATGATTAGCGACCCTGTGACGTTGGGGCTGTAATGAGTAGCGACCCTGTGACATTGGGACTGTAATGATTAGCGAGCCTGTGACGTTGGGGCTGTAATGAGTAGCGACCCTGTGACATTGGGACTGTAATGATTAGCGAGCCTGTGACGTTGGGGCTGTAATGATGAGCGAGCCTGTGATGTTGGGGCTGTAATGATTAGCGAGCCTGTGATGTTGGGGCTGTAATGATTAGCGAGCCTGTGACGTTGGGACTGTAATGATTAGCGAGCCTGTGACATTGGGACTGTAATGAGGAGCGACCCTGCGATATTTCACCCATGTGCAGGGCAGTATTTACATTTGGGCTGATGTGTCACACATGTTATTTGCCACTTAAGTGCCAGGCAGTGACCACCTCCGAGAGAATCCAGCCATCTCCCCTTGCATCTCAGTGACATTATCGTTGCTGAGTCCTCGCGTTACCAACAATTTTGGGGGTTGCCATTGACCAGAAACTCAACCTGGGACCCAGCCATATAAATACTGGGGCTACCAGAGCAGGTCAGAGGCTGGGAATCCTGCGGAAAGTCCCTCCCTCCCCACTCCCCAAAGCCTGTCCACCATCGACAAGGACACAAGTCAGGAGTGTGAGGGAATACTCCCCACTCGCCTGGATGGGAGCGGCTCCAACAACACTCAAGAAGCTCGACACCATCCAGGACAAAGCAGCCCCGCGCGATTGGCATTCCATCCACCACCTTCAACATTAATTCCCTCCACCACTGATGCGCAGTTGTAACCGAGTGCCATCTACAAGATGCGCTGCAGAACCTTCCAAACCCTAGCCTCCACCACCTAGGAGGGCAACAGACGCACGGGGAACACCACCACCTGGAGGTCCCCCTCCGAGCCCCACACCATCCTGACTTGGAAGTAGATTGGCCGTAAGTACAGTGTATAAACGTAGACTGCGTTGGGATACCCCGGAACTTGTATCGTCTTCAAATTGAAACTTGTACATCTGATGTAATTTTACGAGACGTGAATTTTAAATTTAAACTTAAAACATAAATGAGGAGTTGGGATTGGAACGGTTTCCCCTCCGGTGACGATTCCGCCTGCGCTGGAGAGAAACCTCCTGGTTTTAAACTTGCCTTTGATCTGTGTCATGACTTACCAGAATCTCTCTCCTCCCTCCCCTCCCTTTTTTTTTGTCCGTTAGAACAATCCCAAAATCAAAGACATCTTGATCAAATCGAAGGGGCAGCCACGGAAGCGTCTCACCCACGTCTACGATCTCTGCAAAGGGAAGAACATCTGTGAAGGCGGCGAGGAGATGGACAACAAGTTCGGGGTGGAGCAGCAGGAGGGCGAGGAAGACCTGACCAAGGAGAAGGTAACTGCTGCGTTGGCACTTTGATCTTAACACCCCCCCCCCTCCCTTCAGTATGTAACCAGCAACGTACAACACCATTGTTAGGGCGGCACAGCGGGGGGTTAGCGCTGCTGCCTCACGGTACCAGGGACCCGGGTTCGATTCCCGGCCTCGGGTCACTGTCTGTGCGGAGTCTGCACGTCCTCCCCGTGTCTGCGTGGGTTTCCTCCGGGTGCTCCAGTTTCCTCCCACAGTCCAAAAGATGTGCAGGTTAGGGTGGATTGGCTATGCTAAATTGCCTCTTGGTATCCAAAGATGTGCAGGTTAGGGTGGATTGGCCATGCTAAATTGCCTCTTGGTATCCAAAGATGTGCAGGTTAGGTGGATTGGCCGTGCTAAATTGCCTCTTGGTATCCAAAGATGTGTAGGTTAGGTGGATTGACCATGCTAAATTGCCTCTTGGTATCCAAAGATGTGCAGGTTAGGTGGATTGGCCATGCTAAATTGCCTCTTGGTATCCAAAGATGTGCAGGTTAGGTGGATTGGCCGTGCTAAATTGCCTCTTGGTATCCAAAGATGTGCAGGTTAGGTGGATTGGCCGTGCTAAATTGCCTCTTGGTATCCAAAGATGTGTAGGTTAGGTGGATTGACCATGCTAAATTGCCTCTTGGTATCCAAAGATGTGCAGGTTAGGTGGATTGGCCGTGCTAAATTGCCCCTTAGTATCCAAAGATGTGTAGGTTAGGTGGATTGACCATGCTAAATTGCCTCTTGGTATCCAAAGATGTGCAGGTTAGGTGGATTGGCCGTGCTAAATTGCCTCGTGGTATCCAAAGATGTGCAGGTTAGGTGGATTGGCCGTGCTAAATTGTCCCTTGGTGTCCAAAGATGTGCAGGTTAGGTGGATTGGCCGTGCTAAATTGCCCCTTAGTGTCCAAAGATGTGCAGGTTAGGTGGATTGACCATGCTAAATTGCCCCTTGGTGTCCAAAGATGTGCAGGTTAGGTGGATTGGCCATGCTAAATTGCCCCTTGGTGTCCAAAGATGTGCAGATTAAGTGGATTGGCCATGCTAAATTGCCCCTTGGTGTCCAAAGATATGCAGGTTAGGTGGATTGGCCGTGCTAAATTGCCCCTTAGTATCCAAAGATGTGCAGGTTAGGTGGATTGGCCGTGCTAAATTGCCTCTTGGTATCCAAAGATGTGCAGGTTAGGTGGATTGGCCGTGCTAAATTGCCCCTTAGTATCCAAAGATGTGTAGGTTAGGTGGATTGACCATGCTAAATTGCCTCTTGGTATCCAAAGATGTGCAGGTTAGGTGGATTGGCCGTGCTAAATTGCCTCGTGGTATCCAAAGATGTGCAGGTTAGGTGGATTGGCCGTGCTAAATTGTCCCTTGGTGTCCAAAGATGTGCAGGTTAGGTGGATTGGCCGTGCTAAATTGCCCCTTAGTGTCCAAAGATGTGCAGGTTAGGTGGATTGACCATGCTAAATTGCCCCTTGGTGTCCAAAGATGTGCAGGTTAGGTGGATTGGCCATGCTAAATTGCCCCTTGGTGTCCAAAGATGTGCAGATTAAGTGGATTGGCCATGCTAAATTGCCCCTTGGTGTCCAAAGATATGCAGGTTAGGTGGATTGGCCGTGCTAAATTGCCCCTTAGTATCCAAAGATGTGCAGGTTAGGTGGATTGGCCGTGCTAAATTGTCCCTTAGTGTCCAAAGATGTGCAGGTTAGGTGGATTGGCCGTGCTAAATTGCCCCTTAGTATCCAAAGATGTGCAGGTTAGGTGGATTGGCCAGGCTAAACTATCCCTAATGTCAGGGGATTTGCGGGGTAAATGTGTGGGGTTATGGGGATAGGGCCTGGGTGGGATTGTGGTCGGTACAGACTCGATGGGCCGATTGGCCTCCTCCTGCACTGTAGGGATTCTATTCAATGAAAGCCCTGTGGATTTATTAGTGACTAACTTGTGTTTGTAGCTTGTCGGCTTCCCCCGAAACGTGGATCCCTGCATCGAATCTTTATAAGTTGATTGTCCTGAACTTGGTTGGATTGTGTTGTCACCCCCCTGCTCTGTGGTTCCTCTTTCCCCCCTCCCCTCCCGCCCCACAGGGTCACGGAGGCTGTGGCCGGTACCAGCCCCGCATTCGGAGGGTGGGCTTGGAGCTGTACGCCGAGTGGAAGCACGTGAATGAGGATTCTCAGGAGAAGAAAATCCTGCTGAACCCGGAGAGGGTGTACGAGATCTTCAAGCGCATCACGGACGAGGAGTGTGTGATCCTGGGCATGGACCCCAAGTACTCCAAGCCGGAGTGGATGATTCTGACCGTACTTCCCGTGCCGCCACTCTCGGTGCGCCCCGCTGTCGTCATGCAGGGATCTGCGCGTAACCAGGTACCAATCTCCCCGGGGAAGCGCGGAATCTTGCGGGGGGAGAGACACTCAGCGGGGTCAGGGAGCAAGTGTTCGCATGGGACAGGCTGGCTGCTCCATCGGTCTTTCTCCACGCTGTGACTGCCGGGAACATCGTGACTCTCACTTCCATCCTCCAGCCGTGTCGTCTCCTGGGACAGGACCCTGGGAGAAAACCCCCGGGCTCAGTAAGGGAGAGGGGGGGGGCACTGCCGTGTCAGCACCTCCTGGGACAGAAACCCGGGGAAACCACCCAGGCTCAGTAAGGGGAGGAGAGAGGAACACGCTTGCCAAACTCTAGAGGTCAAAGCAGAACACTGCAGATACTGCATGTTCAGAGTCCTGGGGAAACCTCAGCAGCTCTGCGATCTGGAGGCAGTAAGAAGTCTCTCCACGCCTGGTGAAGGAGCAGCGCTCCGAAAGCTCGTGATTCCACATAAACCTGTTGGACTTTAATCTGGTGTTGTGAGACTTTTTACCGTGCCCCATCCCCAGACTAACACCGGCAGAGTTGGAATAAATGGGTGCTTTTCTGGTTGGCAGATGGTGACTAGTGGCGTGCCGCAGGGATCGGTGCTGGGGCCTCAACTGTTTACTATTTACATAGACGATCTGGAGGAGGGGACTGAGTGTAGGGTAACAAAGTTTGCTGACGACACGAAGATAAGTGGGAAAGTGAATCGTGTGGAGGGCGTAGAAGGTCTGCAGAGAGATTTGGACAGGCTGAGTGAGTGGGCGAGGATCTGGCAGATGGAGTATAACGTTGGCAAATGCGAGGTTATTCACTTTGGAAGAAATAATAGCAAATTGGATTATTATTTAAATTACAACATGCTGCTGTGCAGAGGGACCTGGGGGTCCTTGTGCATGAGACGCAAAAACCCAGTCTGCAGGTGCAACAGGTGATCAAGAAGGCAAATGGGATGTTGGCCTATATCGCAAGGGGGATAGAATATAAAAGCAGAGATGTCTTGCTGCATCTGTACAGGGCATTGGTGAGGCCGCAGCTGGAATACTGTGTGCAGTATTGGTCCCCTTATTTGCGGAAGGATATATTGGCCTTGGAGGGAGTGGAGAGAAGGTTCACCAGGTTGATACCGGAGATGAGGGGTGTTGATTATGAGGAGAGACTGAGCAGATTGGGTTTGTACTCGTTGGAATTTAGAAGGCTGAGGGGGGATCTTATAGAGACCTATAAGATAATGAAGGGGCTGGATAGGGTAGAGGTGGAGAGATTCTTTCCACTTAGAAAGGAAGCTAGAACTAGAGGGCACAGCCTCAAAATAAAGGGGGGTCAGTTTAGGACAGAGTTGAAGAGGAACTTCTTCTCTCAGAGGGGGGTGAATCTCTGGAATTCTCTGCCCACTGAAGTGGTGGAGGCTACCTCGTTGAATATGTTTAAATCACGGATAGATGGATTCCTGATCGGTAAGGGAATTAGGGGTTATAGGGATCAGGCGGGTAAGTGGAACTGATCCACTTCAGATCAGCCATGATCTTATTGAATGGCGGGGCAGGCTCGAGGGGCTAGATGGCCTACTCCTGCTTCTTATGTGCTTTGTGTTCCTATCTTCACCTCACGAGATCTGGAGAGAGCAATGAGGGAGAGATTCAGAGTGCACGCACGCACACCGTAACCAGGTTGGGGAGAAGCAGTTTGCCAGTCGTCCCACTCCCGACTGGGATCCGGTTCTGCTGTACTTCCTCCCCTGGTTGAATAACTAAGTACTCGCACACGTGGGGAGGGAACTGACCGCTTGGCTGTGGGTTTCTGAAGGCAGCTGGTACTCCCCAGGTCTTGCAGCCTTCTAGAGGAGGGGGGGGGGGGGGTAGAGAGAAGGTGGCAGAGGGTGTGAAGGGAAAGGCAATGTAAGCTTTGAGCTGGGTTTTTTTTTAAGGCTGTGGAGGCCGGGTCATTGAGTGTCTTTAAGACAGAGATAGATAGGAATAGATTGAGTTTAGAAATCAGGAGACAATGCTGCAGCTATATAAGACCGTGGTCAGACCCCACTTGGAGTACTGTGCCCAGTTCTGGTCGCCTCATTACAGAAAGGATGTGGAAAAGATTGAAAGGGTGCAGAGGAGATTTACAAGGATGTTGCCTGGATTGAGTGGCATGCCTTATGAGGATAGGCTGAGGGAGCTCAGGCTTTTCTCCTTGGAGAGACGTAGGATGAGAGGAGACCTAATAGAGGTGTATAAGATGTTGAGGGGCATAGATCGGGTGGACTCTCAGAGGCTTTTTCCCAGGGTGGAAATGTCTGCTACGAGAGGACACAGGTTTAAGGTGCTGGGGTGTAGGTACAGGGGAAATTTTTCAGAGTGTCTTTAAGACAGAGATAGATAGGAATAGAGGAATTGAGTTTAGAAATCGGGAGATAATGCTGCAGCTATATAGGACCCTGGTCAGACCCCACCTGGAGTACTGTGCCCAGTTCTGGTCGCCTCATTACAGAAAGGATGTGGAAGCCATAGAACGGGGACAGAGGAGATTTACGAGGGTGGTGGGCGAGTGGAATCGGCTGCCGTCAGTGGTGGTGGAGGCGAACTCAATCGGGTCTTTTAAGAGACTCCTGGATGAGTACATGGGACTTAATAGGATGGAGGGTTATAGGTAGGCCTAAAAGGTAGGGATATGTTCGGCTCAACTTGTGGGGCCGAAGGGCCTGTTTTGTGCTGTAGTTTTTCTGTTTCTATGTAAGTTTTTCACTCAGAGGGTGGTGGGTGCGTGGAATCGGCTGCCGGTGGAGGCGGATTCAATAGGGTCTTTTAAGAGACTTTTGGATAAGTTGATGGAGGTTAGTAAGATAGAGGGTTATAGGTCAGCCTAGTAGGTAGGGACATGTTTGGCGCAACTTGAGGGCCGAAGGGCCTGTTTGTGCTGTAGCTTTTCTATGTTCTATAGGTTCCTGATTAATAAGGGGATCAGGAGTTATGGGGAAAAGGCAGGAGAATGGGGGGTGAGAAAATTATCAGCCGTGCTTGAATGGCGGAGCAGACTCGATGGGCCGAGTGGCCTCATTCTGCTCCTATGTCTTGTGGGCGCTAAACCCAGTGCATTGTTTCCTGCTGCCCAGCGTGGGGGGCGGAGGGAGGAGGGGGGGGGGGGGCTTGCTCTCTCGGTGCATTGTGAAAACATCTAAATCCGTGTTTTCAGGATGATCTGACCCACAAACTGGCTGACATCGTCAAGATCAATAACCAGCTGCGGAGGAACGAGCAGAACGGCGCAGCGGCCCACGTCATTGCCGAGGATGTGAAACTCCTACAGTTCCACGTGGCCACCATGGTGGACAATGAACTGCCGGGGCTTCCCAGGGTGAGTGGCAGCCTGGGAGCGGTGTGGCGCGGCGGGGGGCGGGGGGTTACATGCGCGAGTCCTCGCGGGGGGAGGGAGTGGGGGATGGTTTCACAGAATCCCGACAGTGCAGAAGGAGGCCGTTCGGCCCATCGAGCCTGCCCCGACCACAATCCCACCCTGGCCCCATAACCCCACACCTTTTCCCTGCTCGTCCCCCTGACACTAAGGGGCAATTTAGCACGGCCAATCCACCCAACCCGTACATCTTTCGGACTGTGGGAGGAAACCGGAGCACCCGGAGGAAACCCACGCAGACACGGGGAGAACGTGCCGACTCCGCACAGACAGTGACCCCAGGCCGGGAATAGAACCCGGGTCCCTGGCGTTGTGAGGCAGCAGTGCTAACCCCCACTGTGCCACCCTATGTGGTGTTGCGGGGATAGGGCCTGGGTGGGTTTGTTGTCGGTGCAGGCTAGATGGGCTGAATGGCCTCCTCCTGCACTGTAAGATTCTACAATCTATAAGAGGATATGAAAGGTGCCGGTTAAATGCAGTTTCAATGCCTGTGTTTAGTCTGCACCTTCTCCCCGTGTCTGCGTGGGTTTCCTCTAGGTGCTCCAGTTTCCTCCAAAGATGTGTAGGTTAGGGGGATTGGCCGTGCTAAATTGTCCCTGAGTGTCCAAAGATGTGCGGGTTAGGTGGATTGGCCATGCTAAATTGCCCCTTAGTGTCCAAAGATGTGCGGGTTAGGGGGATTGGCCGTGCTAAATTGTCCCTTAGTGTCCAAAGATGTGCAGGTTAGGTGGATTGGCCGTGCTAAATTGCCCTTAGTGTCAGGGGGATTAGCTAGGGTAAATACATGGGGTTATGGGGATGGGGCCCGGGTGGGATTGTGGGTCGGTGCAGATTCAGTGGGCCGAATGGCCTCCTTCTGCACTGTAGAGATTCTATGATCTATAAGAGGAGGTGAAAGTTGCCGGTTAAATGCAGTTTCAGTGCTGCTCGGGGCTGTTGCTGTAATGTCTGCGGGTTTTAAGCTGCTCCTTCAGTCCTGAGAACGTGTCCGATGCGCTGGTTCTGATTTGCTCTCTCCGATTCCCAGGCAATGCAGAAGTCCGGCCGGCCGCTGAAGTCCCTGAAGCAGAGGCTGAAGGGGAAAGAGGGACGCGTGCGCGGTAACCTGATGGGGAAGCGAGTGGACTTCTCAGCGCGGACGGTCATCACGCCCGACCCCAACCTCTCCATCGATCAGGTCGGTGTGCCGCGATCCATCGCTGCCAACATGACCTTCCCGGAGATCGTCACGCCATTCAACATCGACAGGTATCGGTGACAGCTCTCCCTCTCTGCAAACCGGGACAACAGGCGTTAACTCTGCTTCTCTCTCCCTCTCCGCTGATACTGACTGAGCTTACGCAGCGTCTTGTGTTTCGAATACCAGCATCGGTCTTATTTTAATTATTTTCTAAAATTTCATTTGTGAGTTTGGGTTCAGTGATGTGCAGGGATCTCCCCGCCCCCCCCCTCTCTCTGACCTATATCTCATACCCTGAACTACTCCTCCATCGTTTCCCAGGGGGTGTAACAGTGGGTTAGCACTGCTGCTTCACAGCGCCAGGGACCCGGGTTCGATTCCCAGCCTTGGGTCACTGTCTGTGTGGAGTTTGCACGTTCTCCCCGTGTCTGCGTGGGTTTCCTCCGGGTGCTCCGGTTTCCTCCCACACTCCAAAGATGTGCGGGTTAGGTGGATTGGCCATGCTAAATTGCCCCTTAGTGTCCTGAGATGTGTAGGTTAGGGGGATTGGCCATGCTAAATTGCCCCTTAGTGTCCTGAGATGTGTAGGTTAGAGGGATTGGCCATGCTAAATTGCCCCTTAGTGTCCTGAGATGTGTAGGTTAGGGGGATTGGCCATGCTAAATTGTCCCTTAGTGTCCAAAGGTGTGTAGGTTAGAGGGATTGGCCATGCTAAATTGTCCCTTAGTGTCCTGAGATGTGTAGGTTAGGTGGATTGGCCATGCTAAATTGTCCCTTAGTGTCCTGAGATGTGTAGGTTAGGGGGATTGGCCATGCTAAATTGCCCCTTAGTGTCCAAAGATGTGTAGGTTAGATGGATTGGCCATGCTAAATTGTCCCTTAGTGCCCAAAGATGTGTAGGTTAGGGGGATTGGCCATGCTAAACAGTGGGTTAGCGCTGCTGCTTCACAGCGCCAGGGACCTGGGTTCGATTCCCGGCCTCGGGGTCACTGTCTGTGCGGAGTCTGCACGTTCTCCCCGTGTCTGTATGGGTTTCCTCCAGGTACTCCGGTTTCCTCCCACAGTCCGAAAGACGTGATGGTTAGGCGCCAAATTGTCCCTCCCGTGTACCCAGACAGGTGCCGGGAGTGTGGCGACTGGGGGATTTTCACAGCTCGTTGCAGTGTTAATGTAAGCCGACCTGTGACACTGATAAATAAACGGAAACATGCTGTACACTGCGCCGCTCCAGGTTTTTGACTGTTTGCAATGGTGCTTTTACAGACTCCAGGAGTTGGTGAGGAGGGGCAACAATCAGTATCCAGGCGCCAAATACATCATCCGAGACAACGGTGATCGAATCGACTTGCGTTTCCATCCCAAACCCAGCGATCTGCACCTTCAAATCGGATACCGGGTCAGTCCAGCTTGCTTGTGCTGTGAGGAGTGTATGCAGCTTGGTCTGTACCGGCCAGGAGGGATGTGTGCAGCTTGGTCTGTACCGTCCAGGACTGCAGTTATACTGTCGCTGTGAAGCCTGGAGCTGAATCGAGATCTGGAAGGTGTTCTTTGTCTGGGTGCTGTGGTTTACAACTCCAGTCCTGTCCAGCCAGGGTTCTGTGGGAGAAAAGGGTCTCCTCCTTCAGAACCCGCCCCATCACTTTATAAATTTACAGATTTAAGGTTCTGACGCTGCCCTGATTTTAAAAATCCTCATCCTTGTTTTCAGATCCCTCTGTGGACTCGGGAGGTGCTGTCACTCTAACCTCCTGCAGCCTCACAACCCTCCCGAGATCTCCACAATTCTCCAATACTTGCCTCTTGAACATTGCGGGCAGCACAGTGGGTTGGCACTGCTGCCTCACAGCACCAGGGACCCGGGTTCGATCCCGGCCTCGGGGGACTGTCTGTGTGAAGTTTGCACCTTCTCTGCAGGTGCTCTGGTCACCTCCCACAGTACAACAGTGTGCGGGTTAGGTGGATTGGCCATGCTAAATTGTCCCTTAGTGTCCAAAGATGTGTAGGTGAGGTGGATTGGCCATGCTAAATTGTCCCTTAGTGTCCAAAGATGTGTAGGTGAGGTGGATTGGCCGTGCTAAATTGCCCCCATAGTGTCCAAAGATGTGCGGGTTAGGTGGATTGGCCATGCTAAATTGCTCCTTAGTTTCCAAAGATGTGTAGGTGAGGTGGATTGGCCGTGCTAAATTGCCCCTTAGTGTCCAAAGATGTGCGGGTTAGGTGGATTGGCCATGCTAAATTGTCCCTTAGTGTCCAAAGATGTGTAGGTGAGGTGGATTGGCCGTGCTAAATTGCCCCCATAGTGTCCAAAGATGTGCGGGTTAGGTGGATTGGCCATGCTAAATTGCTCCTTAGTTTCCAAAGATGTGTAGGTGAGGTGGATTGGCCGTGCTAAATTGCCCCTTAGTGTCCAAAGATGTGCGGGTTAGGTGGATTGGCCATGCTAAATTGCCCCCATAGTGTCCAGAGATGTGCAGGTTAGGGGGATTGGCCATGCTAAATTGCCCCATAGTGTCCAGAGATGTGTAGGTTAGGGGATTGGCCGTGCTAAATTGCCCCATAGTGTCCAGAGATGTGCAGGTTAGGGGGATTGGCCATGCTAAATTAAATTTCAGGTGTACCTCGTTGGCTGTGAGGTGTTTTGGACGGGACTGGCCCGTGGACGCTGAGAGTTTGGGTGTTTGTGGTCACAGCAGCTGGGGCCTGCTGGGTACCAGAGGAGGAAAAGTTGGGGTTTTTTTTTTCATATTTTGCGTTGCTGCCGCCAACCTTGTTGATCATTGCTGCAGCCAATCTTGATTGTCGCCTCGTGTTGTGCCTGCTCCCGCCGCTGACAGTATACCTGCTGTCCGTCCATTCTAGGTGGAGCGACACATGTGCGACGGTGACATTGTCATCTTTAACAGACAGCCCACTCTGCACAAAATGTCAATGATGGGGCACAAGGTACGGATCCTGCCCTGGTCAACCTTTCGCCTCAATCTCAGGTCAGTGGCCGGCCCTTGCGGAAATCTCTCTCTCTTTCTCTCTCTCGGGTGCACGTGTTCCCACTCAAAAAAGGAGTGGGAGGGGGGGGTGATGGTATGAAGGTGACAGGTGCCACAATTGTTTTTGGGATGGGGGGGGGGGGGGAGGCAGTAGACGGATTTTTAATTGGGAATGGGGGTCGAAGGGTTACGGGGAGAAGGCAGGAAAATGGGGATGAGGAACACAAAGATAAGTGGAAAAGTGAATCGTGTGGAGGACGGAGAAGATCTGCAGAGAGATTTGGACAGGCTGAGTGAGTGGGCGAGGATATGGCAAATGGAGTATAACGTTGAGAAATGCGAGGTTATACACTTTGGAGGAAATAATAACAAATGGGATTACTATCTCAATGGAAACAAATTAAAACATGCTACCGTGCAAAGGGACCTGGGGGTCCTTGTGCAGGAGACGCAAAAGCCCAGTCTGCAGGTACAACAGGTGATCAAGAAGGCAAATGGGATGTTGGCCTATATTGCGAGGGGGATAGAATATAAAAGCAGGGATGTCTTGATGCACCTGTACAGGGCATTGGTGAGGCCGCAGCTGGAATACTGTGTGCAGTATTGGTCCCCTTATATGAGGAAGGATATATTGGCATTGGAGGGAGTGCAGAGAAGGTTCACCAGGTTGATACCGGAGATGAGGGGTTTGGATTATGAGGAGAGGCTGAGGAGATTGGGTTTGTACTCGTTGGAGTTTAGAAGGATGAGGGGGGATCTTATGGAGACTTATAAGATAATGCGGGGGCTGGATAGGGTGGAGGCGGAGAGATTCTTTCCACTTAGTAAGGAAGTTAAAACTAGAGGACACAGCCTCAAAATAAAGGGGGGTCGGTTTAAGACAGAGTTGAGGAGGAACTTCTTCTCCCAGAGGGTGGTGAATCTCTGGAATTCTCTGCCCACTGAGGTGGTGGAGGCTACCTCGCTGAATATGTTTAAAGCGCGGATGGATGGATTCCTGATCGGTAAGGGAATTAAGGGTTATGGGGATCAGGCGGGTAAGTGGTACTGATCCACGTCAGATCAGCCATGATCTTATTGAATGGCGGGGCAGGCTCGAGGGGCTAGATGGCCGACTCCTGCTCCTATTTCTTATGTTCTTATGTTCTAACATATCAGCCAGGATCGAATGGGGGAGTGGACTCGATGGGCCGAATGGCCTCATTCTGCTCCTATATCTCATGAAGTTATCTGATGAGTTACCAGTTTCAGCAGTCCATTCAATGGCTAACGCACTCTTGCGGACCCTCTGCCAGGGCAGCAGGGAGTCGGAATGCAGTGACCCTTGTTACTGAACAGCTCGTTGACACAACCCCCTCACCCCCCCCCCCCCCCCCCCCCCCCCCCCCCCCCCCCCCCCCCCCCCCCCCCTCTCCCCGCCCCTGCTCTGTTATTTTATGGTGTTGGCGTGGGAATGCAGGAATGGGTGTGGTTGCCGCTGCTGCCTCACAGCGCCAGGGACCCGGGTTCGATTCCCGGCTCGGGTCCCTGTCTGTGTGGAGTCTGCACGTTCTCCCCCTGTGTCTGCGTGGGTTTCCTCCGGGTGCTCCGGTTTCCTCCCACAGTCTGAAAGATGTGCTGGTTAGGGTGGATTGGCCATGCTAAGTTGCCTCTCTGTGTCAAAGATGTGCAGGTTAGGGCGATTGGCCGTGCTAAATTGCCCCCTTAGTGTCCAAAGATGTGGAGGTAAGGTGGATTGGCCATGCTAAGTTGCCCCTTAGTGTCCAAAGATGTGCAGGTTGGGTGGATTGGCCATGGTAAATTGCCCCTTAGTGTCCAAAGATGTGTAGGTTAGGGGGATTGGCCATGCTAAATTGCCCCTTAGTGTCCAAAGATGTGTAGGTTAGGGGGATTGGCCATGCTAAATTGCCCCTTAGTGTCCAAAGATGTGCAGGTTAGGTGGATTGGCCATGCTAAATTGCCCCTTAGTGTCCGAAGATGTGCAGGTTAGGTGGATTGGCCATGCTAAATTGCCCCTTAGTGTCCAAAGATGTGCAGGTTAGGGGGATTGGCCATGCTAAATTGTCCCTCAGTGTCCGAAGATGTGCAGGTTAGGTGGATTGGCCATGCTAAATTGCCCCTTAGTGTCCAAAGATGTGCAGGTTAGGTGGATTGGCCATGCTAAATTGCCCCTTAGTGTCCAAAGATGTGCAGGTTAGGTGGATTGGCCATGCTAAATTGCCCTTAGTGTCCAAAGATGTGCAGGTTAGGGGGATTGGCCATGCTAAATTGTCCCTCAGTGTCCGAAGATGTGCAGGTTAGGTGGATTGGCCATGCTAAGTTGCCCCTTATCGTCCAAAGATGTGCAGGTTAAGGGATTAGCTGGGTAAATACTTGGGGTTGTGGGAACAGTCTGGGTGGAATTGTCCCTTGGTGTCAGGGAGATTAAGTGGGGTTACGGGGATAGGGCCTGGGTGGGATTGTTGAGGGTGCAGGCTCGATGGGCTGAATGGCCTCCTCCTGCACTGTCGGGATTGTATGGTATGGTTCGTCAGGGTGGGGTGCCTTGCCGTTTTGGAGATAACCGCACCGTTGATGACCTTGTTTCTCTGTGCAGTGTGACCACTCCGTACAACGCCGATTTTGACGGTGACGAGATGAATCTCCATTTGCCTCAGTCCCTGGAGACGCGAGCGGAGATCCAGGAGTTGGCCATGGTCCCCAGGATGATTGTCACGCCGCAGTCCAACCGGCCCGTCATGGGGATTGTACAGGATACGCTGACAGCTGTGCGCAAGTTCACAAAGCGCGATGTCTTCATGGACAGAGTAAGATTTCCCGCGGAGATCCAGGCTCCGAATTGTGACTCTGATTCCAACCCCATCCACACCCAGTCTGGGTCATCGAAACAGAGGGGATAGGAGCAGGAGGAGGCCATTCGGCCCTTCGAGCCTGCCTCCCCCATTCATCACCATCATGGCTGATCATCCAACTCAATAGCCTCATCCTGCTTTCTCCCCATAACCTTTGACCCCGTTCGCCCCCAGTGCTCTATCCAGCCGCCTCTTGAATACATTCAATGTTTTGGCATCAACTACTTCCTGTGGTAATGAATTCCACAGGCTCACCGGGTGAAGAAATGTCTCCTCACCTCCGCCCTAATGGTCTCCCCCGAATCCTCAGACTGTGAGCCTGGTTCTGGACTCCCCCCACCATCGGGAGCATCCTCCCTGCATCTACCCTGTCCAGTCCTGTTAGAATTTTGTATGTCTCTGAGATCCCCCTCCCTCCCCTCATTGGGGGTGGCACAGTGGGTTAGCACTGCTGCCTCACAGCGCCAGGGACCCAGGTTCGATTCCCGGCTCGGGTCACTGTCTGCGCGGAGTCTGCACGTTCTCCCGTGTCTGCGTGGGTTTCCTCCGGGTGTCCCGGTTTCCTCCCACAGTCCGAAAGACGTGCTGGTTAGGGTGCTAAATTCTCCCTCCGTGTTACTTGAACAGGCGCCGGAGTGTGGCGACTGGGGGATTTTCACAGTAACTTCTTTGCAGAGTTAATGTAAGCTGCTCGTGACACTAATAAATAAATTTTAACTCTGCGCCCTCTCCTTTCCTCCTCTACATTAGTTCGATTCCGGCTCGGGTCACTGTCTGTGTGGGGTTTGCACATTCTACCCGTGTCTGTGTGGGTTTCCTCCGGGTGCTCCGGTTTCCTCCCACAGTCCAAAGATGTGCTGGTTAGGTTGATTGGCCATCTAAATTGGCCTTAGTGTCCAAAGATGTGTAGGTTAGAGGGATTAGTGGTAAATATGTAGAGATATG